>NC_046662.1:125880694-125900189 GCF_010883055.1 Belonocnema kinseyi
ATCTTAAAATTTGGTTTGATCAGCCACTATAATAAATTAGAGACTCGTTGGTGATAGGATTGTTTAAAAAATGTATCTAGGCAACATAATTTAGCCCGGAATCGTTATTCCATTTGTTTTGAAATTATTTTATTTTCGAAATTGCTATCTCTGGATTTGATTACCAAACTATCATTTTATCAACCTTTAAAACTCATTCTAATTAATTTTTATGATATGCGTGTATCAAAAAGATATCTTGAGGAAGTTTAGCTTGCCTCAATTTTAATTAATAAAATATTTAGTGTTTTTTTTAGTATTTTAAACAATGTTTTCCCTGGACTTAGTCTCAACATTTGATTTAATCAACTACTAAAATGAATTAGAGACTAGTTAGTGACAAGATTGTATCAGAAATAAGTCTAGACATACTATACTATTTTAGACCGAGTATATTTGGATAACACTAAAACATTTTTATTTTCTGATAAGCTACCAGTAATGTATGGATTTAACATTTAGACCTGACAAATTAGATAATTATAGAGAAATAGCTACAAAAATTGAAATAAAAATTCTGGCCCAATATCTGGTATCTTCATTCATTTCTGCTAAACTTCTCTTATCAACGAGTCTCTAATTTATTTTAGTGGTTGATCGAACCAAATTTTGAAATGGGGTCCAGCGAAAACATTCTCTAAAATATAAAAAATCCAAAGATTGAATTAGAATTAATTTGAAGGGATGATGAAATACCAGTTTGGAAATCAGATCCAGAGATAGCAATTTCAAAAATAGAACAATTTCTAAAAAAATGGAATAATACTTCTGGGCTAAATTATCTTGTGTAGTTAAATTTTTTGAACAATCTAATCTCCAACGAGTATCTAATTTATTTTAATAGTTAATCAAAAAAAATTCTAGGATGAGGTCCAGAAATAACATTTTCTAAAATACAAAAAAATCTCTAAATATTTTATTGATTAACATTCAGGCAAGCTAAATTACCTCGAGGTTTCTTTTTGATACACCTATTATAACATTAGAATGAATCAAAATAATTTTAGGCTGATCAATCCCCAGTCTTGGGATAAGGTCTAGAGATAACTGTTTTCCAATAATTTTCATTGAAATGAACCAGTTGAAATGCACCAAAACCATCTGCATTTTTTGATGTGAATGTATCTATGATCGATCTGTGAAAAAAACAAAGGATATCAGTTATTAATTTTAGAAATAATATCTTAATAATTAAAGTTATTAATGAGTAATGATTGTTAAATAATTATTAAGTAATTACTGTTTAAATTATGACTGCCGACACTTTCAGTAATAAACATACAAAGCCATAAAACATTGTTTTGGTAAAGAATAATCAATGAAAAGTATAATAAACATGCGTTAAACACAATTAACTCTTCGCCAACTAAAAGCGTAAAATATTATTACCAATTTAAAGTATTTGTCACTCAGCAGCCATTCCATAATGTTATTGGCACATAAAAAAATTGAAGTTTACTTCTCAGTCCACAAGTCTCACTTCATTATTAATTAAACACTTTTATTATTTGTAATTATTATGCAACATAACCTATGTTGTTTTGACACTTGCATACATTTTAAGTTTCGAACGCAATCATGGAAACTATGATAAACTTGATCCGAAGATGCACGGACTTGACCGAGTGGCCGATCCGAATGCAACTTTAAAAGCGTGAGATATGAAAATGCCCCTGTACAATGGCTTCTTCCCTACTGTTGTACAATTCGGGTAGCAATCAAGTGCGCCATGTATGTAAGCCCCAGCGTGTTTACCCTGCATGAATGTATGTACGGCGTCACCAAACGCGTCTCTGGTTGCGAATAGCGGTACCTGTTTCAAGGGTTTCTCCTTAATATCGTTACAATAATTATTAAGCAGTCGCATAGTGCGGCGGATTAGAAACTTGAGGTTCAAAATATCCAGAGCCTACAATTTCCATCCGATTCCATTTTTTTAAAAATTAAAGCTAATTAAATTCTTAAGAGGTCTGTCGAGAACGATTTTACTAAAAAGGCTCTGTTTTTTTATTCAAGTTGAAAAATGCCAAAAAGCCATAATTTTTCATACACTGTTAGAAATGTTCGAAAAATTCCGACACATTTAAGATAGTAAATTTACTAAATGTTTATTTATCTTAAAAGGCGGTTTCTGAAAATTAAGAATATTTTCTTAAAATTCCTAAATCGTAACAGACATATAAATTATCGTGACGTAAAGAAATGCGCAAGTTGCATGCGTACTCCTCGCTTCTCGAGCGCATATGGCTAGCAGACGAAGCATGGAGGTTTAGTATTAGTTGAAGCTTTGGAAAAAATAACGTTGTATCAATACATATTTTTTATCCGTGGTGTCCTATGTATGTGAGTTTTTATTTGAAAATTGAATTCGGAATGAAAGATCAAAATGGTTGAGGTGATTTACTTCTATTTACTTCGCATGTATCTCTAATTCTAATTTAGAATTTTTGGAGGATAAGAAATAGTTACGTTAATAAGATTTCGAGTTTGTACAATTTTCAAAGCATTTTTTTAAATTTTCAATTAGTGCACTCTACCATAAATGTATAAATTATTTATTGAAAAAGGGTTTCGAAGCTTGCAATTTAAATATTCTGGAATACGTATGTTCAGTTTTGAGCTTACTCTTTTTCTATTTTTTGCTACTATGTCTCGTCAGATTTCTGTTTAGCAGCAGTTTTGATCAAGCTTCATAATCCTTTATTCAAAATCTCAAAATCAAGTCTATTAAATTGTTGGTAACATCGTATACAAACTTTGTCCTGCACATTGTAACAAATAAATACAAATACAATGTCTCGTCTTTACATTAAGAAAGGGGAAAAAACACCTAAAGTTTCATTTGAATTTTATTCTAAAAATAATTTAATTATTATTTTCAGAACAATTTCTGGTATTTCGTTGTCACTCTTTGAAGTCTACCCCTATTGTAACCTATATTCAGTTAGTGGCCCTAAACTACTCTGTTTTATTTCTGATTTTTCTTAAATTATTTTGAACTATTTTAGGGTATTTTAAAAAAATCTAAGGAACTTGTAAATTATTTATAATAATTTGAAGGAATTTAAAAGATTTCGCTGGATTTTGTAAGGTTTTCAAAAGTTTCAATGGTTGTAAGGATTTGACCTTGAAATCTCGATTTTCATGGTCACGTCTGCGTTCAGGATTTTTGGACTATTTTTTCTTACTCTGCGCCTCAAAAAACATGGGTATGCCAACCATAACGCTAAGATATAAAAAAGTGACCTTCAGATGGTGATTTTCAAGGTCAAGGGTGCCTTCAGGATTTCTTTCACTATTTTCTTGGTACTCAGCGCATCAAAAAATATTGGTATACCAAACTATAGCGCTGAAATATCACAAAAAGTTTTTTTTTATATTGGCCTTTACGTTACGGGCGGGGGTGGTCGATATATCGACCACCTGTCAGGTCGGGATACTTGAAATGAGTTTCCTGTTGAAATTATGCATCAATTTTTGGTCAAATGAAGACTCGATTTTAATGGAAATTTTCCCGACATCAATTTCCAGAATAGAGAAATAGTTCCAAGAAAAACTCATATACATAGAACTCCATGGATACAAAACATGTGTTCATACAGCGCTATTTCTTCCGAGCCTTCAATTTTATTCGGCGTGTTCGAAATAGTTCGTTATGATTTTTTATTCTTGTACAACATTTTTCGGAACATCACGCGCTGAACAAACCTTAATTGATTTGAAATTATTTTATTTAGTTTATAAAATATTCTAGGTTAAAAATTTTACAACTTTACGATTTTGCTCTTTCAATATTAATATGGTCAGGGAAAATGAAAAGTTGGTCAGTAGGAAATTAGAGAAAATTTAAAATAAAGTTTTGTGGTAACCCTGGGATAATATTCTTGTTAGTTGTTTATTTGCCTTGTATTTATATCAATCTTTGGCAGTGGTTTTCTTCACAATATTATCTTTTTAGTTATAAATTTGATTCTTTGTTTAAAAATTCATCAATTTTATTGAAGACATTCTTTTTGGTTAACAATTGAATTGACTTATTTTTAAATCTCATATTTCAATGCTAAAAAGTCAACCTAAAATCTTTCTCGGGTAAAAATTCAACTATTTCTCGCAAATTTGTCTTTTTATTTTAAAAATTCATCTATTTGACTAGAAATTGCACCTTTCTTCGATAAAAATGCCACGGTTTGGTATAAAATTCAAGATTTTGTTTTAAAGCTTTTTCTTCTTCTTAGTTAAAAATTTAACTATTTTGCTAAAAATCCATATTTTTGGGTAGTAAATGCAACTATTCTCGTAGGAAATTTCCTTCTCATTTAAAACTCATATTTTTATGCTGAATCTTTTTTGGATAAAAATGCTACTGTTTGACTGAAAGTTAATCTTTTCTCTGTTTGAGGATACAACTTTTTTTAAATTTGGTTGAAACACCTTTTTAAGAAATCATTTTTCAGGCAACATTCATATTTTAGTTGAAACTTCATATTTTCTGGTTGAAACTTCAATTTTTTCTGAAAAAATTACATACGAATATTGTACAAGGAGAAGAGAGATGGACAAAGACTATAGATTCGAGGTACAATAGATGGTATAAGGTGTTCAAAGGGTTGACGGAACTAGGATATCTGCAAAAAATAAAAAAGGAAGCAAAATGGAGTAGGGTTGTACCGTTCAGAATGGGAGAAGGAGTGAGAGCATGCAGATATTGGATGGATGAAGAGGAGAATTTATGCAGAGTATGTGGATACGAAATGGAATCATGGGCACATGTATTAGAGAGATGTACAGGAGCGGAAGAGGGAAAGTTGAGTGTGGATGAGTGTATAAGATGGATCTTGGATGGTAGTGGACAGGGAGTGATGTGGATGAAGAAATTGGAAGAAGTAAGGGAATCAAGGGAGTAGGGCAGAGCCAAACGGGTGATCCTAAAATGGGACAATAAGAAACGAAAATTGTTTTCAATATCGTGGAAAATGCATTTTTTTATGGTAAGAGGAAATGGAAGCCCTGGAAGCTCGCTCATTTTAAGAATTAATATCACTACTGTTACTATTGTTTATCCTACGTATTGCGAAAGAGTAGTATACAAGTAGTAGTTAAGTTCGACTAAGGATGGAATTGTAAATATATGTACAGGGAGCGAAGGCCCTGAAACCCGAAAAAGGGAGAGATTAAATACATACATACATACGAATATTGTTTATAAAAAATAAAATAACATTTTGTATAAATTTTGTGAGTAAATTTCTCTAAACATGTAATATATAGAGACATCATTGTTCGGTTCATTAATTTTAATATAAATTTGCAGTATATATTGGTCTTGAAAGTAAAAATTAAAGTAATACTCTATACGAGCGAAATTTGCATGTAAATGACTATGTTATATAATATACTCAATATATTAAATGTCAAAATAAACTTCTTAACATAAAAGATGGGATTTGATTATATATTTGATGCAATGAGTGTACATATAACATAGGTACATACTAAGTAATTAGTCTTCACTTCAGTTATATTTTCTTGCTATTTATATTTTCAGGACAAATATAGACTTCATGTTCTATATTAAAATAATGAACTGAAAAAAAATTAACTTCTAGGAATTTTCAGTTACAGTAACTGAAAATTCCTAAACTGTAACAGAATTTTCTGATACATGTGCCTGGAGTTTTATGCAGTTACCGTTGCTGAAATCTCTGTTACAGTTCCGGAAAATTTAGAAATGGTTTCTGTATAAAGCTTTAGTAACGCGTCTCTGAAAATTCCTGCAGAAATTTCTAACAGTGTATTTGAGCTGCCTGTTGTGTAGCATTCATTGATTTAATCTCAAAAAGATAAAAAACTAAAAGATTTGCAATTGATTAACGAATTCTAATAACTTAGATGAAGGTTGTGCGATCAATCAATTGTTATAAACAAATTTATTTACAAAATCGATTATTGCTGTACATTGAAGTCTGGAAGTTCTTTTCATCACGTTTTTACCGCGAAATCGAGTCAAATTCATATTTTGTTAAAATGAAACACTAAAGTATAAATTTTTGATTTTTAGAAACAAATTTTATAAACAAATTTAATAAATAAGCGCCTCTGTACATATAAAATGTATTTTTTCTGCGCAATCATTAGGTTTGCCTTCAAAAATGAAAATTCCATGACAAAATTAGACAATCAAAATATTTTCCATTATTACAAACAATACTGATTAACAAATGCAATAAACGGTCACTCTTTGATATAGAAAATCCTTTTTTTTGCATAATTATTCATTTTATCCCTACATTAATATTCTGATGGAGGAAACTGACGTTTGACAATATTTTTCATTTTTATTAACAATTCTGATCATCAAATGCATTTAATAGACACTTTCAAATAGGACAAATCTCTTTCTTGGTAAAATATTGATTATATCATAAACAAATCTAACTCCTACGACTCAAGAGTCGTAAATAATGAAAGTCTGGAAAACATAAAAATCCAATGGATACGTACGTGAACTTTTCAATATCCCTTCAAAAAAAACAGCGTAGTAATTGAACGTTGAGTGACGAAAAAAATGTGAGAACGGGTACAAGTGAAAAACGAAACGACTGAAGCAGTATTATTTATAACCATTTTAATTATTTTGATTGTCCATGTCTGTCATGGAATTTTCATTTTTGAAAGCAAACGTAATGATTGCACAGAAAAAATGCATTTTATATATACAGAGGCGCTTATTTATAAAATTTGGTGATGAAATTTGTTTACAACAATCGAGAAAATTATACCTTAGCATTTTATTTCAACGTCACATTAAGTTCACTCGATTTCGCGGGGAAAAATGTGATGGAAAGAACTTCCAGTTTTCAATGTACAGCAATAATCGTTTTTGTTCATGAATTTCTTTATAATAATTGAACAGATTGCACGACCTTCATCAAAGTTATTATGGTTTTTTAGCATTTTACAACTTGAATAATAAGCAAATAGAGCCTTTTTAGCAAAATCGCCCTCGACAGACCTCTCCAGAATTTAATTAGCTTTAATTTTTAAAAAACATGGAATCAGATGAAAATTGTAGGCTCTAGATCATTTTGAACCCCAATTTTCTAATCCGCCGCACTGTGAGTCGCCGACAACTTTCCAGGGATGGTAACAAAGAAATAACCCGTAAGCGGATGAGTATCAACTTTGTCATAAGCTGAATGGTTTCTGGGCGAGGTGTTTTAAACGTTAACTCTGGGATACCGGGGGGGGGGGGGGGGGGGGGGTGACTTGCTAGACTGCTACGATGCCAGCATTAACAGTGTTCACAGAGGCTATACGGTGCGTATTCACACTTAGTGGTGCCAGAAAGACCCAGAGCTTTAGCACGTTTTGCAGCAGTCATCGCTACTTGAGCAAGCTGCAGACGAAGACAAGGAAGTAATATCGAGACAAACATTTAAAATCAGGCAACTTTAAAAATATTATAGTGATTTTAGGACAAGCAGCCACATTTATATACAGGTTCCTCCTAAGCCCCAAGATGTGGCTGAAAATCCAGCCAAACATAACGAGGCAGAGACTTTTTGGAGAGAGGTTTGCAAGATTCCGTAAACACTGGTGACGAAAGAAGATTCTGACAAACTCCACCTGCTTCAAGGAATTTTGCGACATCCTTATAACATCTGAAGATCAATGTCTGTCCCGCATATTTATCTCATATTTGAAGTGGGAAACGCCTATTCCGCAGGGCCTGGTATTAGGACGCAATATATTCCTACCGAAAAAGGGCAATTTTTTTTAACCAGAGAATTACAGGTCAATAAATTTTACATCTGTCTCAAACAAAATGATTGTTAGAAGAATAGAGGCTATGTGGAGAGAGATCTACGAACAAGCTGGTTTGAAAAAAGGTGTAGCAGGCTGCCGAGAGAACCTGCTAATTGATGGGTGCGTCTGCAAACACACAGCTGCCCATCCACGCGTCCTGTCAATAGCCTGGGTTGGCTATCGGAAAGATCTTGCTTCAACCTCTCAAAGACTTATCATCGTTTGCTGGAAAGCTTGAAAGTTTATCACATATAGTTAAATGCAAAGAGATTGATGCCGCATTGGAAAACTAGATTTACTATCTCATCTGAAAAACATCGAGTGACAACGGACAACGTCGCCTTTCATAGGGGAATCTTTCAGAGTGACATCATGAAACTTCTGCTTTTTTATCTCACATTTCTGCCTCTATCTCACGTAATACGAAATTCTTTAGGATACCTCTGTGGCGACACTAATCATCACGATCATAAGGTCACTCATGTATTTTATATGGCTAACCTAAAGAGATATGCGTCTGCTTAAATGAAAATTCAACTTGCTCTCGATATCGTCAAGAAATACACAAGAGAGCTGGGTATAGACTTTCAATTAGACAAGTGTTCCAAAATACATCTGAAGAAAGGAAAGATTATTCGCGTTCCCAATGACGCTGAGCTTCTATATGCAAGTGTTATTAGACGGTATGACACTGGAGAAACTTATACATATGTGGGCATGTTTCAGAGACTTATTCAGGATGTAATATCAGGAAAATAAGATCATGCATACGCGTAAGAGCTTGCATATTAATCCGTCTTTTCCGCGATTATGCATCTTACGCCATCAAGGAGGACGCAGGCTGCTGAGTCTCCAATGTCTTCATAACCAAATTGTTCTAAGTAGTGCTTACATCATTGCAAACGGCAAAAATCCTTTTATAGAAATTTTCGGGAACCACGAGATGATTGACAAAGGAGCGTTTCTTTACACAGCCGCGGAGCCGGCGGTCGATAACCTTGGCCAGAATTTTAAAATTAGTAGTGAGGAAAATACATTACTCCTTCTAGAAGTTTTTCTAAAAGACAAACTAAAGAAAGCTGAGGTTACAAATTTCAACCAAGAGCTACTTAAGAAGAAAATAAACTGAAACTTTCAGAGAAATGTAGAAGAGCAGTTTTTGTCAAAAGAGCAAACTTTTGATTTTCTCAGATCATTAGGGCTTAATTCAGGTACAGAGGGTTTAATTTCGGCATGTCAGCACGGTGTGATTTCCGCCTTAGTACACCATGACCGCATTTGATGTCGAGAAGTTCCTAGTGATAGATGCAGAGCGTGTCATGCACATGTTGAGTACCCAAAACACATACTATCTGGTTTTCCCAACCACGCGGGAATGGCGTATCTCTACAGGCAAAAGGCAGTTTTTAGAGTGCTTTGATACCATCTTTGTCGCTCCTGCGGTGTTGGCTGCTATCCTGCCCTGCCGGAAGCTCCGAGGGAGATAAAGTCAATTGTCCAAAATAGGAAGTGCCACATTTTTTAAAACTACAATTTTTGGACAGCACTATCCGTTGCACACTCGAGGCCTAACATGATTCTCCAAGACTTGGAGAAATGAACTACATTCCCGAACGACTTCTCGGTTCCGGTCGGCTACATCACTGCCAAGAAAAAGGAAAAGGAGGAGAGGTATCAAGACATCGAAAGGGGGCTGTAACGAATGTACCCAAAATATTCGGTTAAAGTAATTGTCCTTGTGCTCGATGTTCTTGAACGTGCGAAGCTATTACTGTTTCGTAACCTTAAGACTATACCCACATGCGCAAAGTATACAAAGGCACTTGCGGAATCGATGCAAAAAACTAGCATCCTTGGGTCGCTTTGTGCACTCAAGAAACACGAGGGTTTCTACAGCGTGTCTTCATTTTATCGTGTCCTGTGACCACCCATCTCGCGGTCGTGAGACGTGACCATGGATGTGATCTAACGCGGTTCTACTGGGAGCCGGTGTGATTTTTAGATGACAATTGCTCCCGGTGGAACCTTGTGCTGGTTCCAAAAGGCGTTAAGTTTGAAATTTTCAAATCAGAACATTTTCAAATAAAGTAATTAAAGAGCGAAATTGCGTGAAATTTGCTTTCTTTCCATTTAAGATTTCATTACCTAAGTCTTTGATAATTCAAAAATTTTCTCATATTTTAAGCGCTTTTTGCTCATTTAAAAATGGTTTAAAACAGTGATCAAGACTACTGACAGATGATGTCTTTACGCGAGGTTATTATTTACGTAGTAAATGAAAGGATGCATTTTTTAAATAGGTTTTGTGCCTCGATGGGGTAATACCACTTTAAAAAAGTTAGATAAAACATATTTTGCTGCTCTACGTGTAGGAAACATATAAAATGCCTGGTTTTAAGCTTTCGTGCGTGAAGATAAATCTAAAAGTTTTTATTTTTTGCTGTGAATATTATTATGATATAAGCATTATAACGAGAAAGCTATAGTCAATTTATAAATTCCATCTTTCTCCTTTTATCAATCTTAATATGCTCTATTCCAGTCTAGGAGATCATTTATGCACGACTTTTATATTTAGTACAATTTCTTATATGCGGCGGATAGAAGTGATAACTGAACAGAGTTTTATATCATTTTAAAAACATTTCCGGTAAACTGTAAAATTATTCCGGTTTAATTATAAGAATGTTCCGTAATTTCTAAAGTGAGCTTTAAATTAAAGAGTTTGAAGTACTGTTTGGAATTATCAAATGATAGCAAACTTTCTTGAAGCATGCATCTTTTTGCCAGATAAAAGGATTGATATAAGAAAACTTACGATACAATTCCGACATGATTCTACAAAGTGCAGTGTAACATTGACTGCTGTGAAATAAAAATCGAGAAACCTGCGAAGTCGTCACATTAATCACTACCATATTCTTCATATAACACCGTCCAAGTAGAGAATCTCGTACAGGGCACAAACTCTTGCCTAGCGCAAAGATGATTCTGATAACTTATTTGACGTGATTGACCTGAAGGGGTATTTCCTGTACGGTTTACCTCCGAAAAATTAGCAGATCTTTTTGGCAAAGGGCACTTGAGAATTTAATTTTCAAGTATCGAGAAATTTTTGCACGCCATTGTTTATTCAGATGTCATTCCATTTGTCCTTTTATCAATGTACTTCGAAACAGCCTTCTGTCATGAAGGAGACTTTATTTCGATCGTATAAGATGTTGATTATTTGTTTGTTGAAACCCCAATCATTGGATAATTCTTATTAAGCGCAAACCCACATTTGTGAACTTTGTTTAAAGAACTTTGGTAAAGTTAAAGAACCATCTATCATTTTAGAGTTAGCAACTTTGTAGGGCATAGGTCACGATACAGCTGCTCTTAAACGAATATCGGGATATTCTAAAAAGTCCTCCGCGTTCTTTGCATAACTCTCCTATGAAGCCAAGTCAGAAAAGCCACTGCAGGTTAGCAGCTTTCTTAAAAAAATTAACATTTAATTAAAATTTTAATTCAAGAAATACAATCCTAATTTACATTTTATTATTATATTATATTAATTTAGATATAAATTCGCCAAAAAGGAAGTACGTTCCATTTGACGCCTGGCTTGACCTAAGCATTTAGCATATAGAAAGGATTTATTCTTGTCATCTACGAAAAAAGTACAAAGTATGGCATCTTTGTGATTTTGTGTTCAGAAACAATTTTTGCTCTAACTAAACATTTTACGCCCTTATTTTTTTATCTAAACGAAACCTACTGCAGCCTCAACATAATTTTCGCGTGTAGATCGAAATAAAATTACCATACAATATATTTTAAAAGAATAAATTAATAAACATTTTTTGAGGATAAACTAAACACATAAATAATATAATAGATCATCAATGTTGTTTTGTTACAATAAGTTTAGGTTGATTCTTACAACCATTGAGGTTTATTTGCATATTTGCATATATGCGGAGGCACGGTACTTCTTCGCTTCTTATATTTATTTCAAAACCGGAATAATTCTACTATCCCTAAACCTAATTAACGCACTTACGGTTATTATTGGAGGTCGCCAGATAGAAGGCTATTCCACACCTAAATAAATGAAAAGTTGGTTTCAAAATTTAAATCCACATACTTGATCCTGGAGCCAGCATCAGTTTTTCCCCTTTATTTGTTTAAGGAGTGACACATTTTAATATAATTTTATTGTTGATTCCTTAAAAATGGGAGGAAAATCTTTTTGATTCTCTGGCAAATCTCAGTCTTATAATCATTGATTGAATGCCAGAGAAACCGTGCTACTAACTATAATTTTAAATAAGAAAAATGATGATGAATGTTTAATAATTTGTTTGGAAAATTTTAGTTGTTGAGCACTAGGCCTTTATTTTTTCTTTCGTTTATCACATAAAAATCATTTAATATTTTATTTATTTTCAAATCTTATATTTTAATCAAGCTGATCTTTGAGGATAGGGAGCTATCGAGACATCTCCCCAGAAACAAAGGCGAGACGTGTATTCCTCTTCAATGACAAAAAAAGAATTTTCGAAAGAAAAGGCTCTCATCGATGCCTCTATTACGAGCCCTAGTAGAAACGAATCCCTTCAGAGGATCGAAAAACGGACAAACCTAGGAACAAAGAATCCATTCAAAAGACGACTCTGTGAATTGCGTATCTGTCATTTGCAGATTCAGAAAGTTAAAACTGAATCGGTTTGCGACTATGTGAATCGGTCATTTTCTCATGTAGCTTCGTATCTGCTATGTGCATTGGTCCCACGCTATCCCCACCTATTGACTGATGGCGCGTGCAATCGATCTTATGTTCGAATCATTTCGTAAACGCTCCCTGAGCTCTACATGGTTGTCCACTTTTCATTCAGAGGCGTGTTAATGTGAATATTCGGCCGTACCTCAATGATTTAATATTAATTATGAAAATAGAAAGGACCGCCTCAACACTTTTATTTGCCCTACTGAGTCGCGCGACACTAAAGAAATCCTATCGTTTGATTTTATTACAGTAACCATTGGTAAACCCACTCCAATAATAATTTCAGGGCTTGAAGACCACACGTGTATTTTCCTTTGATGAAATTCATATAAAGGGCATTTTTTGGTAAACATGTTTTTCATTTTTACTTTTCCACTAAATTTTCCTAAAAATCTATCGTAAGCAATTTTTCATTATCAACCATATCTTAAAACAAGTGAACTCAGATATCGGAAAGTTAAATCGGACACTTAAAATCCAAGATACTTCATTAAAAGACTATTTGTCCAAAACTCAACATTTTTTCGAATTGTTCATAAATGTTTGGTTGGATTTTTTTCAACGCCAAGCAATCAGATATTCTGAATTACAGCCAAATCATATTCCTAGTCGAAAATTTACATGATCAGATAACTTGGACGCTACATATTTATTTCACGTAAAAGTAAACTCAGTTTAGTGTTCTTCATAAGATGCAGTTATTAGTTTCCATATTCATGACATATGCAAATTCTCCGTTTTAAATGCTTACTTCCTGCATTGTTTTATTTTTCAGCTATAAATTAAATACTTTTCAAATTCCTTACAGATGATTTTTTGGAGTTATACAATATTTAAATTTATAATTTAAGAAAATGTGAACAAAAACGTGCATAGTCATTTTGTTCATCATTTATGTCTAAAGTAGGTTCATGAGCTACTATCTCTAAATTAAATATGCTTGAAATATGATGGCGATGAAAAGAACATGGAGAACTTTTAACTTAAGAATTTAAATTTTAGGCATGTGTTATGTACGCACCTAAAGCTGTAGGTCCCCCCATAGTTTACTTGACTACAACCCAGTCCATCAATGATGCGGTGAAAAAAAATTATAAGGAGCCTTGGTGGCTCAGTTAGTTAGATGCTCGGACTTCACATCAGAGATCCGGAGTTCGATCCCTGAGCCGGTACATCTGGAAATTTTTCTACGTGCCTTTACCGAGATTCTGGTGGTTCGGAACCCACATTAACTTGTAGGTTCCCACATCGTCTACTTGACTGCAAGCCTCAGTCCTTCAATGATGGGATAAAAACCAGGCTTTGTCCAATATGTCGCGGCACTCTACTCTCATCAGATCACTTGATTGTATTATAGATATGCGTCCGTGACTGATGATATATACCGGGGCAGCTCCGTTTTAAATAATCAAAATAAAAATCCAACTCTAATAAAAAATGCCTTCGAGATGTTGGGTAGTAACCATCTTATGCCTGTGACAAAATTTAAAAATATTAATCAGGGCCGCTGTTTAAGTATAAAAGCTGAAATAGACAAACTCCAAACTACACCATGCTGGTAATTGTGTACCTACAACATCATCACGAGAGATTTTTAACATCGTATGAATTTAACTTATAACATCCTCATCTCATCCGAGGATGGCATCTGCACTCTAAAGAACAGTGTTGTATGAAGTGTCTTGCGTAAATTTCTGGTTCTTGCTTATTTTCTAGCATAGAATGAGCAGTAGTGGAGGACGTACACGTTCCGGTTGCGTCGGGATAGGTTTTGCTTTAAGTAACCATGATCATAGCTTCTGAGGCATACATCTTCTCTAATAATACACCCTATATTCTCTATGTAACATTCACATAGAATAATTATTACAATTTATACTTGTAATTCACAAGGAAGGACAGCAGGGAGAGTTTACAGAACTCAAGAAGAACTCCGGAGCTGCCCACGGGCGACCCAAAAACATAAAGAAGATTCATAGGATTTTTCCATGGAAATCGGAAAAGCAAAAAAGCAAGAATTATAGGGAATTATAAAGAAGAAATCTGGGATTTTATATGTATAGCCCGTTAAGAAACGATAAGTAGGAAACTTGGGTTACTACTAGTTGCCAAATCGAGTAGGCACTATATATCGAAAAACTTCTGTTTTTTGAAATTAAAAAATTTCACCTCAGGCCCGCAAACAGTCGGAAAATGCAACAGCCTAATAGGAGAGTAGCAGCAATAGGTAATAATGCATTCCGCAACGTGTGGCTGGAATTAACGCTGGGTGTATTCATAAAGGTCTACAACGATAGGAAGCAACAACGAGGTCTGCGATCTCCACTCCCGAAAATATTGATTTTAATGTTATAAATTGGTTTTCAAATTATTGTTACCCATTAGGCTTGCGACGGTATACAAGATCATGTTGCTACCTTGCCTGTGCGTTCTCTAATAAAAAATAAAAAACTTTGAATTAACCTTGCGAGTACTCCTTCTAGCACAAATGCCAAAGTGAAAGTTTGAAAGGCGCAAACACTGTTACGCAAAAACTAATCAGCAAAAGGAAATTTAGGCGAAAAGAAAAAAGTTGGGAAGGTTAGGCAAAGGAAGATCGGAAAATTAAAATAAACAAAAAACCATAATCAACCCCCTCCTTGTCACTTGTTTCCGATCCACTATCTCATGATATTTCCAAATAACTTAGATGGCACTATACAATGTTATGAAGAGCTTTTCATATAGAAGTTCAAATGCGTTCATATTCGCTATTTTCAAAATTAACAGAAAGTCATAATTAACCCCATCATTACAGCTTGCTAACGTTCCACTACCCGATGATATCTAGAAATAACCTAAATTGCGATATAAAAATTTATAATAATATCTTCAAATAGGATTTCAAATTCGCTCAAACGCGCCACTCACAAAATTATAGACATTCATTACCATCACTCCTCGAACCACAGAGGGTGAAATTTGCTTACCCCGGGCAAAGCGGGTGTTTTCAAATGGTCATAGCTTCCTTTATACAAATGAGAATTGAATTTTCTATGAGTGATTTCTGAAGGGTTTTTCATTCTCTTTTCTTTTGTGAAATCTATTGTTATTAAGTTTTTAATTTTTATGAAAAAATTGCCATCTAAAGTATTGATTTCACATTTTCTAGTCTGCGGGCAGTTTTTTTAAAAAGTATGTTTGGACGAAAGCTTGACCTTTTCCGATAAAAATGATGTTTGCATGATTCTCTAGCGAAACTGCACTAAATTCATCATAATTTATCTAGTTCAGCTTTTTTTCGCGCATTGTTTGGTCCTCCGAACTTGAGCCTTTTTGACTGTCTTCGGAAACATATCATGTTCTGTTGCAAATTAGGTTTTTTTTTTCAATTGAAATTGTCCATTCTCATTTGGAATGAATGCGTGTTATTTTAGAGTGCCGGGGATTGTAATTGCTTCAGTGAATCTACTTTCTAGTTTTATGGTCATATTTATATGATCTTCTTTCGAACTGAAAAGACTTACTGTTTCCTTTAAATGATTCATAGCCCATTCAAATAAATCAATCGCAGTTAAGATTGGATTATGTGCTGAGCGCTGCAAGTTAGCTTTTGCGGCAAGTCTTTTCAAATTTCAACCAATCCCGTCACCTGGACCTTTTCCATGTGTAGTTGCCTGGAAATGTATTTGTGCGGAAATTCAAAAATCTTTTTCGTGATTTTAAAGATTTAAAAAGGAATATTTATTTTTTAAATGCTGCGCAGCACCGTCTATCACGTAATAAATTTCGTTAACAAAGCAGAATTTCTTCTTGAGGTACTCTTTGATGAACTTTTGAAATGTGTACACAGCTCCAGTGTTATGACTTAAATAATCTGAGACGATTGTCATGCTAAAATGCTTCAGTTCTTTTTTATATTTGTAATAAATAACTACTGTAAATATAGCTGCTTGATTATTAGTCCAATGGAAAGATTGTGCAGCATTTTGAATGATAAAAGAATGATTTTGAGCAAAGTCAAGAAAAATTAAGTACTCTCCTTCTTTTAGTATACCTTTAAGGTGCTTCAGAAACAAAACTTGGTGTTTCGCATAAAATGCGTACAGTTTCAAGTTTTTAAGTTCAGAGAAGAGTGCTTCTACGAAAGCATCAGCGTCTGCTATTTTGGGCTTCAAAGTGCTTCTATCAGTTTGCTTCCAAACTTGATATGTCACGGTGCCGAAACTATTCGCGTCCAATAGATCAGTGAGGTACTTTTCAAAATTTACAATTACAGGACACGATTCACATTCATTTAAATGACAAGCGTCAGTGGGTAACTGCACATGATTTCTTCAAGGCAGTCATGATGATCTGTCAATTGTGTGTCAGTTCTCTCAGTTACATGTTTAATATCAATCGTATACAACATTAACTTTACGTTTTGACGATAAACGCAGGCACCAATATTGTTATTTCCACTTGCTCCAGCTTCACGTATAGATGTATTGAATTCTCGCATGATTTGTCTGCGACTCCAGAACTTAGGCGCAAGGTTGAGCAGACAAATCTTTTTTGAATACGTAGTGCCCTTTAGCTCTAATTTGTCTTCTATTTGATTCAGCAATTTGAGACCCTCTAAGTAATTTTCATCATTGCATCCTTCTTCTTCATTTCTCATTGGCAAGAAAAAACCTGTGTCCTCGCTTATCTCTTTTCCTGAATTAATACCAGGCTTTTCAATAACTCTAGATGGCTGTAAATTGAGAGTTGTACATTATTTTCTACAAGCACCACATATTTTACTGCTTTTCGGCAAATCAAGAAACAATATTTGCTGATTTTCCGTTACAAGCCTCAGGTCAATTCCTCTTACATGTTTCTTCTTGCGGAAAGAATTTGCACATCTGCTGCGAAAACTTTGTATCGACGACATGGTCGGTACTAGATGACCATGAAAGACTATACACGAGACCAAGTTTAATCAAGCCAAAGAAAGGACGAATCCTGTATAATTTTTTATATGAATAGTTTAAACTATTATTAATTGATTTAAGCCTTTCAAAAGTCTATTTTATGTGGGAGTAATGATAAAAATATACAGCAAAACTTTTTAAAAAATATTATGGATAGGCGAGGGGTGAAGGCTCTCTTAAAAAATACTTGTGCTCCATAATTTGTTCATAACTATATGCAAAAATTTTCGATGCATTAAGAACCGCTGAAATTAATTTTTGTAAAGTTTCTGTACCAATGAAAAGTATGTTTGAATGAATCGAATTTGAACGAAACAACGTCGGTCGGTGCATCGGCTGCATTAGCCGACCTGTCCGAGCGCGCGAGGAAGGGTTTCGCTCGGATATCTTCGCATAATTACATCATCAGACAATTCAAATCTCATTTGCAAAAAGGAAGTTACGACCATTCAAAAATACCTGCTTTTCCGGGGGGATGCAAATTTCACCCTCTGTAGTACGGGGAGGGATGGTAGTAAAAGTCTATAACTTGATGGGTATACTACTATCATGTAGGTAAACAAACTCTGAAAATTTGAAGGCCATCGGAAGACATGACTACTAAAGTTGGGGGAGTTCAGGAACAATGTCCCTTATATGCACCACTTTAAAAATTTAAAAAAAAATCAAACCCCTCATCACCACTTTTTACTAACCGCTATCCAATGATACCTCCAAATTTTCATGCATACGGGTGCATTTGAAATTCAATCCAAAGATACATTATAAATTGTTACATTGCAATTTAGGTTATTTGGAGATAGCTTTGGATAGTAGATCGTAACAAGTGTTAATGAGGTGGTTGATTATGGTTTTAGTTGATTTCGAAAGTGGCGGTTATAAGCGAATTTGAAATCCTATACGAAGAGATCTTTATGTATTTTTATATTGCGATTTACGACATTTAGAGATATCATCGGGTAGTAGATCGTAACAAGCGGTAATGAGGGGGTTGATTATGGATTTTTCGTAATTTCGAAAGTGGCGCATATGAGCGCATTTGAAATCCTATCGGAACAGACCTTTATAAATTTTTATATTGCAATTTCAGTTGTTTGGAGATATCATCGGTTATTGGATCGGTAGCAAGTGGTAATGAGGGGTCGATTATGGTCTTTTGTTCATTTTCAAAGTGGCGAAAATGAGTTCATTTGAAATCCTATACAAATATCATCGGGTGGTGGATTGGTAGAAAATGGTAATGAGGGGATTGATTAAGATTTTTTGTTAATTTTGAAAGTGGCCCATATCAGCTCATTCAAAATTCCGTACGAAAAGCTCTTCATAAAATTGTATATTACAATTTAGGGTATTTGGAGATATCACGGGATAGTGGATTGGTAACGAGTGGAAATGAGGGGGATGATTATGGTTTTTTGTTTATTTGAAAAGTGGCGCATATGAGCGTATTCAAAACCCCATAGGAAAGTCACTTCGTCAATGCGGATTGAAAACTTTTTATTTTCTTGGTCATCCTTTGTAAAATTTTGTTAGCTCTATATCTTGGACAACTTTCATGATTAAAAAAAAAAATTCTGGCGAATATGAGCGCATTTGAAGACCCCCTCCAGAATATGATATCTTAGTTAATTAGCTAGCGCAAATATTTTAGTGATAGCGGATTTAAGCGCATTTGAAGTTATGAAGAACAGATACAAAGAATTTGAAAAAATGTTATCACTTCATGAAATGACGCGAGCCCCCACCCCCATTTTGATCGCTGATAACTCGGTTATCAACGTGGCGCAAATCTTTTCTAGATGGCGCCTATGATTGCATTTAAGTCTCCAAAAGCAAACTCCCTTCATTAATGCGCATTGCAAATTTTTTATTTGGTTAATCATCACTTCGTAAAATTTTGTTACCTTTATATCTTTGGCAATTTTCAAGATTAAGAAAA
>NC_046662.1:125900289-125919916 GCF_010883055.1 Belonocnema kinseyi
CCAATCCACTATCCCGTGATATCTCCAAATACCCTAAATTGTAATATACAATTTTATGAAGAGCTTTTCGTACGGAATTTTGAATGAGCTGATATGGGCCACATATGAGCGCATTTGAAGATCTTCAACAGTTTTGTCGCGCAAAATTTTTTATCGTTTGCGCATTTGAGGGTTTTTGGGGCGCAATTCCGTGGACTATATAAAACCCGAAAATTAAGAGTGTGGGGGGCTGACGTAACTGAACTAATTATTTAAAGGACATAAAATTCCTTACTAGTGATACAGAGTCGGACTCAAAGGCATAGTAAATAAAATCAACAGTTATTTCGATACCGAACGCAATGTTTTCTAATCCTCCTTCTCCAGTACTGCTAGCTTTAACTAAAGCTAACGATAGAGGAATAACTAAGATAATGACGTTAGGAAAAATGATGGATTATAAAGGAGAAATAGTTACAGATGATTCGAGGGGTAATCATGAGTTTACAGACGACGAAACTGAGGATGAAATCAAAAAGAAAGGAATGACTCGAATCACAGTGCATGCACCACTCACTAGACCATCACACGGAATCAATAAATAAGTGCCATTCAAACCTTCAACCGTTCCACCCACTAGGCCACCTCACAGTACAGGTGCCCGAGAAAGGAAACCAAAACCGGGTCAAGGCAAAAGCAGCAGTTAGACAGTGCAAATAAACAATTACGATGATTTATATGCAGCTTTGAAAGCAAATCTCAGTGTAACCGATTTAGTAGAATTATGCAGATCAAAACCAGAAAATGTGCGACAAGATTTGAAAACGTAGAAATTTACCGTCAACGCTGGTCGATCGACCACTAATGAAGTGCTATGAATGCGGAAAATTCGGGGATTTAGCAGCGCAAAGCTACGTTAAGCCCCCAATTTTTCAGAATACTTAAAACCTGAAACGACAAGCTCAAACTAAAATCAGGACAACGAGAGAGCAGGAAGATGAGGAAAATTACGTAGGAATCAAGTAATGATGGAAGAGAAAAGAGTGGAACAAATAGAGAACGAGGACTCAGCCGAGTTTCAGCGATATGTAAACAATTATTATCCATTAGAGAAGGAAAAGGAAATGGCAAAGAATACAATTTACCAGTTTAATCAGGAGAATCTATTAATATTATAAAGGAGAGCGAATTACTTCACAAATTAAAAAAAAATTCTTAAGAAATGTACAATGGGCAGTACTTAAAACCAGTCGTCAGAAGCAACTTATATACTATACGCAAGCTAGAAACATCTGTTTTATGTGGTAGATGACGATTCTTCTTCGCCAAAAGCTGAAATAAATGGTCCACCTTACTTTAAAAAGTATTAAAGGCGCGCCCTAACATCAAACTTTATAATTCTGTATAACATAAAAGGGTCCCCCTATAAGAACGGCAATGATGTTGATAAAAATAATTGTAAATTCTACAAAATAGAAGAATACGGACCTTTGGAGAACCTGAAACTATACCTATCGATCAAGAAACAAACTTCTTATTGGGATTAATGCATGAATTTGGAGATGCGTTAAATATCAAGCCCATAAAGAAATAGAAGGGAAGATATCCTAATATCCCATCTGCAATGTCGAAATCACCAACTCTTACTTATGCGGATTTAATAAAGAAATGCGAGCTTAAACACGATTACATCATTATGAAAGCCAAATAAAAAAAGTACGTTGGACAAGAAAAAAGCTAGAAAAATTGAGATGAAAATATATCAAAAATTTGAAAGCAAAACTTCTCAACTTCATGTCGATAAAGTGATAACATTTTAGGTTACAGAAAAAGGATGGTTCTGTCACTTTAGATGCTGATAACGACAACACAAGCAAACTACGCCCTTAAACACATTTCTGGAAACATTCACACGGGGCAGATTAATAAGGATTACTTATATCACACAAATTGCAAACTAATTATAGGAATAAACTTAACTACAACAGGAAGCAGATTTCAGGCTATAGAACAAAAAATTTATGTAATGGAAAAGTTATTCGAAAATGAATGTAGAGCGTAAAATGAAATAAGAATAATAAAAATAGGCCCACAAAAAAAAGCTTTCCGCATGAGATAAATTAGTAGGCTATATTCATGTATTTTGAGCAACTTAATTCGAATCTGGCGTGAACATTTCTCGTACATGTCTCAGTTTTCTCCTAGATGCAAGAAATAGGGGGAAATCTGGGGATATTCTGGACGTTATTTTTATAATGCCAGTTTACGTGAAGATAGACATATGGATTTTATATTATAAGTGTGGCGACATATGAAGACTCAACTTCTACAGGTTTGTACACCGAAATTCTTTTGTGTGCCTTCTGTTTCCCCTAGCTTGGATAATTCTAGAGAAATAAAAGGTCTTTTTGAGATTATATAGACTTATACGGGGAAAAATAATAAAAATATCATATCCGTTGCAGTTTTGCATGCAAAATCAGTCACCTTTCTCGTGCAGACAACTTTTTTTGTGGGCCTGTGTAACCAGAAAGTCCCTAGGCTTTTTCCTACTTTTTTCTTCTAGAGAAAAAATGGAACAAGCTCGAAAAATTTGTGTTTAACATTAGATTGAGCAAGCAGATATACAAAGTATATAAAATTTTTGTTATTTTTTCCCATGTAAATCTATATAATCTTCAAAATACCTTTATTTTTGATAGAATTACGCAAGCTAGGGGAAATAGAAGACACACTGGAGAATGTTGGTATACAAATTAAGACTCTACAAGTCGCTACACTTAAGAATATAACTTCCATGTGTCTATTTTCGCGTGTACTGGAATTATCAAAATAACACCCAGAACATTTTTAGATTTTTCCCTATTTTGCGCATTTAGGGGAAAGCTGATATGTACGAGGAATTCTGAGGCCAGATTCGGATTCAGCAGCTCAAAACCCATAAGGATAGCCTAGTCAATGAAAATATCTGTGAACACTCGAATTTAAATTTTTCTAACTTATCGATAGACAAACTTTCAAGTAATTTGATTGTATCTATTAAAGAGACAGAAAATACTTTAAATATGTTTGCAACACCAAGAAATAAGTTTAGACCGTCGAAACAGTGGTTTGATGATGAATGTGAAAAGAATTTGATAGAATTAAAAGAAATACTTAAACAATGTAAAAAGAAAAAATTTGAAACTGATATATTATTGATCTACGAGAATTCTAAAGAATGGCACTCTAATGCTAGACAATAAGATGGCTTACAGAACATTCTTATTGAATTTTCTTGCAATGGCAAAAGTCTCCAAACAATTTTGTAAAATAGTCAACAGTTATGAATCAAAATAATCGAGCACAGATTGTATAGACTTAGACACTTGGGGAAAGTATTTCAGGTCTCTTTATCATGTCGGGATCCTCACTCTTATTTGTAAATATTTAATGATATACCAAATCCATATCTTGGCTCAAATATTTTTTGGATGAAACGTTGACAATTTAAAAAAAAGTGTAAAAGTGGTAAACCTCCCGGTCCGGATGGAAATAGCTAGGAATGCCTGAAAAATCTGCCTGTAAATCGTATCCTATAACTAAACTCGATTTTCGACAAAATACTTAAAAAAGAAAAATTTGAAGAATCATAATTCCAATGTATTGTTAAATTAATCTTTTTAAAAAGTGCAAGAAACTGATCCATCTATTTACCGCGCCATTGCATTTACCAACTGTATCACTAAAGTGTTTACGCAGATTCTCTCTAAGAGGCTAATCAGTTTCGCTGCAGAAATGCATCTTTTACTGGAGTGGCAGGCAAGTTTTAGGAAGGAGACAGGTTGTATAATTCATGTGTTTATGCTTATCTCAATAATTCAAAACCGTCTAAGCGTGAACAGAGGCAAGCCTTTTTTACTATTTTGCGATGTTTAAGGAGCTTTTCCATCATCAAATCACAAAATCTTCTGGAATAAAACATTTGTGAAGGAATGTAGATCGAAGTTTATTAAAATATTAATGGATTTTTATTCCAAAGATAATCTGTCAGTTAAAGGAAATAAGGGCTCATATGAAACGGTGGATATTACGAAAGCAGTCATGAAGGGAGAGATATTAGGTCTGAAGATGTTCACTTTATTAATTGCTGACCTAGAAGAATTTTTTGAAAGCTAAAGGTATCAAGGGATGTATCAATAAAATGTCTGATTGAAATAATAATTTTAACGTATGCAGATTATTTGGCTATTCTTGCCGACTTGCAGATTCAAATGCGAAAGATACTCGAAGGGACATATGAACACTGTCAAATAAATTATTTACTCGTTAATATAGAAAAAAGAAAAATTGTGCTTTTTAGAAAGGGAGATCACGGGCACAACAACAAATAATTACCTTTCATGCATGGTAATTTGAGCATAGAAATGGTTAAAAGTTATACCTACTTTGGAACAACCTTTCCTCAATCGGTGACTTTTGTTAATGCAAAGGATGCTGCAGTTTTTAAATCTAACATTGCTATAAATTCTACTAAAGTTTGAGTTAATTTTTTTTATCGAGAACATCCTTTATGCCCTAAAAATAGGCAGGCTATGAAATTAGACTTGAGATAGGTGCCTTACATCTCTCTGTTAAAGTTTGTAGCCTAATTTTAAACTGGATTAATAGACATTTTAATGATGACTGATGATCTCTACCCTAAGATATGCTATTTAAGACTTAGAAAAGTAGATAGATTTGAAAGTAGGGAATCAAAATGAAATAAATGCAGTTGGGCTCATCAGGTTAAAGGTACCTTTCAGAGGATTGGGTGTAGAAACCATTGGAAGTCTCTTTCTTTTGCCTCTTTACAAAATCATAAATTATTTTGGAAAAGGGCTTATGATAATAAACTTCACTTTGAGGATTTGCAAAATGCACGCTCGTCCTCTGCACTCCTACTCTACACTTACCTAACTTTGCTGAACGGGCCTCAGAAATATCTTGTTTCGATTGGCACTCCGCTTAAATTTATCAGAATAATATCACAACTTCTTTTATTTAACAAATTTCAGCCTATAATGATAGGCAGGGCTAGGAATCTTAAAGTAGATGTTTCTGACTATTTTAATTTCTGCCAGCAAGATATTTCTGAATCTGAGTATGTGTTTTATCTTCTAGTATCCTGTCAATCATTTAGTAGTGAAATATTTTTATGTATAAGCGCAAGTTCTGACGTATGTGATTTGGGAGATGTCTGGCTTAATATATTAGATAATCTCTGTAAAAATAATATAAATGTAATTTTTGTTTTCCTCAGTAAAATCCTCCCTCAGAGCAATAGGATATACTAGCATATTCCTGAGACGTGTCTGGGGTATTCCAATGTCTCAGTAGGATATAGATTGATTTTATGTATCCTACTTGGGACATTTGAATATCCTGGAAACTTCTCAGGGATATTCGAGAAATATCCCTGGGACATCTCAGTTTCCGCCTTCCGGAATATCCGACGGGTTATCCCTATAATATCCCTGAGACAACCTGTGAAATAAATGGGATCAAATGGGGTATCCCGGTATATCCTATTGCTGTGAGAGCTCAAAAGAACTTAAAGTATTTCTGAAATAATAATACAATGTCACTGTCGAGAAAATTATGGTTACTAATATTATAAATAAGTTTGTATTTTCTTCAGTAAATTAAGTTCATAAGGAATAATTGTTATTATTCCCGTGCAGGAATCCAATCAGAGATGCGGCCCTTCGCCGGTTAAAAATGTCACGGTAAACTGGTCGGACCCCGGCTTCAATACTGGCCGTGATCCGGTCGGGTAATCCGGCTACAAATCGGTTAAAAAATGTTGCTTCAGGCGAGAAATTTGTAACTTGTTTCGTCTTTTAAAGCTCTTCGTAAAAAATACGGTGAACTTTCATAGTCAAATCAAGTCACACAATTCTAGCGAGGAAATTGGAGTAGAATTTCAATAGCTGATGATACAATCTCCTAGCAATTGTTTTATTTTGGAAACTACGTGGTAATTTTAGGTTAAGAAGGAAAAAAGGAGAAAATATGTACACAATAGTATAGTTTCATTCAAAATAACATTTCTGCTGTTGAACATAGCAGAGTCGATAAAAGTTTTATTTAATACGTTAAAATATTAGAAAAAATGTAATATCTTTTTATAAAGAATTTAAAAAAGCTCATTTCTGTTTCACTGCTCTAATAAATCTTTAAATTATACTTCTTAAATAATAATTCATGTAGCATCCATAATTACGTCTTTAATAATATAATGGCTTTTAAAAGATGTATAATTTTTACAAAAAAATTATCCTGACCATGGGATCTAATTAGGCTTGGCCCGGCGAGTAACCGGCTAACTTTGGAATAAGTGATTCGATAAAAATGTTGCCTGACCGACTCCCGACCGATTCCTGTACGTGAAACCCAGCCAGGGATAGCCTCGCCGGCATCTGACCAGAAACATTGCTGTTGTAGGGCCAACCGGGGAAATTTCTGAACGAATTAGAAAAGAGCTGTAACTCTTTTGTATGAATCAGAAAATTATCAAAGAAATAAACTATATGTTTTAAAATATTTGAAATTATTCATTTTGGAACAGTTTTTCTTTAACTTTGTTAATATATTCACACTTTTTATTAAAAATAAAAATGTGTTCACAGCCTGGAAACATTTAAAAATACCCACAACTCTGAATAGTTTAACTGTGAGCATATTATTAAATCAAAATTATTAGAGACTAAAAATTACGGGGGGATTTAAATTAGAACCTTTTCAAATCTTGTGTGTGAAATGGCTTGTGAGTCAATCTAAAGAAATAATGTACTGTCAAAATGTATAACTACTATCTACGTTTGTATAATTACTGTTTAAAAATTTTAGATTTTCATTTTTACAATATATTTATTATATTTAAATTTTTACCGACATCAAAAGAGTGAGGAAGTAAATTAATCATGTTTTTTCCATAGCTTTATGAGTATTATGACTTCAGATTCAGTGTTCAGAGATGATTGACTACAAAAGTTACAATACTAACTACATTTGCTAAATTAGCTTTGATCCAGTTCAGCATTATTATTAATTCAAACCGCTGGTTGCAAACAGATTCTCAGAAGTCACTTGTTTTTCATTTGTTCTTCATGAAGATATCTGCAAAACAAATTACGAACAGGTGAATTCTAAAAATACATTTTCTGATATAAACCCAATTTCAAAATAAAATTATGAAATAACAAAAGTATCACTTCGAACTAACTTCACACTAATAACGGAATGTATTATCTGCGCGCAAACTACAAATCAGTCCTCTATATCGGCAGTGTATGTGTATGTAGTAGTAGTAGTTGTCTTATGATCTGGAAGGGAAATTTCTATGAAAATAATCAAACAGGTGGCAAGCCGAACAGGTGGTCTGGGTTTTGCATTGAATTGCATTAAGAAAAAGCAACAATAATTAAAAAACGTAATGCTGTTTACAAATAAAATAAAGAGAACAAAATATCGAAAATAGAAGAGTAAATGTGACAAACAATTCTAAGAAAAAAATTCATAAAAATATGTAGTTTAATATGAATAAAATTTAATTTTGAGATGTACCTTGAAAGGAATAGTTCGAATTTTATATCTATATTATTTATTTTGCTAATATTATATATTTTATTATGTGTGAAAGTTTAACAAATAGTTTATTGTTAAAATTAAATAATCAAAAAACCAACAGAATTAATAAAAAATATATATCTTATGTTCAATACGAATATAATAATAATGAAAAATATAAAAATAAAGTTTAAGTGGAATAGTAAAGAACACAGCTGAAAATTCCTGTATAGGAACCTCAGAAAATCCTACACATGATCCTGTACACGAACCTGCACACGAACCTGCACAGGTAATCTTGACGGAACCTGTGCACGAATTTGGCGAAGGAAACTGTACACAATCTTGGATAGGAATCTGCACCGACAAAGGAACCTTGAAGATTCAACGCACCATCGAGAGAGCCAGGGCATTAGCGAACCCTCGCGGATTCATTCATACGCAGGATGGTGCACACGTTCGTGTGCAGTATCGTGTACAGGAACATGTGCAGAATCCTCTGCGGTTCCTGTACAGGAATTTGTAGATGGAAATATTTAGGCTTTTAAACCACAAACAATTACAAGCTTTTCAGGAAATACGAGGAACACATTACATTTTTCTGCGTTCTTGTCATAACCTGACTTTTGAAACCAGGAGATACACATTTACGACCCATGCAATCCGCACTCTTTAACAAAAAATATCTTTTACAAAAACCAAAAGATTCACCAGGCTACACATTTTTTAATATACTTTTTGTAAATGTTGCGCAAACTAATAATTTTTTTCATAATTTTCCGAATCTCTGTATTGGTTGTCGATACAAAAATGAGACCACCTAATCATAGAGCCGCCTGTTCGATTAATTTCACCATCGTTTCTCCTCCGGATCGTAAGAGAACAAAAAAGTAGGGGAGATGCATTGGACTTGTACAAATTGTGCTTTATTACTGCAAACAAAAATATTTGAATTGGCAGATCGAACTTTACACTACTTACAGTATGGAGGCTTATACCGTTTGAAGTTCGCGTTGTTATTTAAATACTTATGCTCGCAATGGTTCGCCTTCCGTATACGATTCGTAGCCTCGTTTACACCTTACCTGGTACACTACCTAAATAATTAACTAGCATTAACCAGCCCCACAAAAAAGTTTTTTGTGCATCAGACTAGAAAACTATACCCATCTATCGACTTTTGTTTATTGAATAGAAACGCGTTTCTGACTACGAATTCTGAAAGAGCGGGATATTTTACTTTGGAATTTTGTTTGTGAACCCTAGCTGTTACCCCGCTATCTCATATGATGAGAACATCTCATATTAAGGTACTTTTCTCTATTATCCGTAAAATTTTCAAAAATATTATGTTGCAATTATTAATATCATTAGTATTGATTTTTAGCGACAATAGATTATCAACGATTAACGCAGTAGATTTATAGCGTTTTTATAACTGTATGTGTGAAAAGACTTTTGAGTCAATCTAAAGAATTTGTTTACTATCAAAATGTAATTCCTCGTGAAAATAGATACCAAAGTAAGATTACAGCAAAGTTTCCCAAAGATTTTAAGCACTTTTCAGGGAGGGGCTAAGCCGCCACCCGACAATTTTTTCACAATACTGGAACTCAAGGAGGACACTTGAACTCCGGCCATGCTAAATCAATTTCCTGGGTTAATTGTAAGAAAATGAAAAAAAGTTTATGAAAATTGGTTAATATCTTCAATTACAGTTTATAATTCTTGTAATTCTGAATGCACCTAAAGATTCTCTTCATTACTGGAAATATTAACCGATTTTTATAAACATTTTTTCCATTTTTTAAAATTGATTTAGAAAATTGATACGGCTCATTAAAATTTAATTGGACCATTTTTTTATAATTTTGTTATTCTAATAGGCCTTAATTTCATATTAATGGGAGGGTCATCACAGCACGTAGACGAAAGTCGCCATCTGATGACAGCGGGGGAGAGAGTGCTGCCGAGTTGTGGGCAGCGGGGCAGGTATGGGCTGAAGGGTACATTTAAGAAAAATACTAAGCTTCAAACTTTTTACACATAAATATTAACATCAAGGACTATTAGAAAAAATTTGTTTTATTTAAATTCAATGGTAAATATGGCTGGTACGATTGCCTCAAGTTAGCCCTGTTAAAATCTGGCTGACATGATATCACTATTTCTAAGCATCGGAAAAAAACTTCGCAATATTATTGAAGAGTTTAGTTGTAGTTATGGTCGGGAGCGCAGAAATTAAAATCAGAAAATAATATAAAATGGCGGATTTGAAAATATTGCGACTATTTTTCTTATCATAAATGGTTTTAAAAAGGGTTCAATATTATGAAATAATAATTTTGGAGGTTCGGATGTTAAGCAGACATATGCAGAAAAAGCTGTAAACATTTCAGCTCGATCGGTCCAGTAGTTTTTTTTAATCATGGCAACCAGTTCAAGAAACGTTGTTTCGGGAAAAACGCGTTAAAGTTTTTGCATTTCTGAAAATGCTCGTTCGGCGTGCTCGAGACACTTGAATTTTTTAACTTGTTCCTGAATCTTCCGACCAAAACAACTACTTTCACAGCATTTCAACATATATTTAATACAAGAATTCGTCATTTTTGAAAAAACGATTTATTGAAAAAAAGTTCCCGTACTACCTCCTGAATGAAATTTGAATTCGTATTAATTTCTTGATTCTTATTAGTTAAATTCATATTGGTAAATTGGTTTTCAATTGGTCCTGATTGAAATTGCTGTTAATGCGCAGATTGAGAAGGATTGGAAAGTCTGTTTGGACAAGCCTCGGAATTATTCTCAATAATGAGCAATAGTTTGGAATAAATAAAATTATATCAGAAACTTTCGCCATGGCCATCTTCAGTTTGAAGCTTGTATGGTTTCAATTACCTGCAAAATTGTTATGAGAAAGTAGCCCTTTCTTCTTCTGTAATTCAGGACCTCCGCCTATGTATATTTCTGGATCAATGATTACGTTAAAATTTTCGCCTGGGACTTCAAAAACTTTGACCTCATCATTGAGACTGATGTATACTAAAGAAATATTGTGGAAAATTGTCAAATTGTTCCAATAATTCATTGTTACACGTTCGCCAAGCACCGTACTGATTTTCGAATCATGACCAAAATCCAGTTCAACGTGGACAGATGAATTCATTAAAGAAGCTGCGACGTAATGGGCAGTGTTATCAATTTCTCCAGATGCGTAAAAAAGGGCAGAATCATCCCAGTTCGTCTGTGCAAAAATATTAGTTTTGTATTGGAAAATTTCTTATCTTATATTAAATTTTATTATAGATTTGAAATACTATTTATTATGTTATTCAGTATATATATATATATATTTTTTTTTTTTATTTAATCTTTGGTTTATAATGGAAACATACTTTGAATGCGAGGCTAATTCTGTTCATTGAAGAATGAACACGGTCCTTCCAGTCGTAGACACGAAACGACACATATGATGAACCTCTCAAAGTGAGAACTGTTGCAGCTGAAAATTCATATATAGCATGTCTTACTTTCATTAATCATATAAAAACATATGTCATAATATGTGTATGAGGGAAACAATCTAAATATAAGATACGGGTCATGTTTGATGTGATTGCCGGAATTCTGCGGGAAGAATTTAAAAGTAATATAGGGCAATTAAAGAAAAGTTGTTTTGAAGAATCGAAAACTTATTCATTTCAGGGGCCATCCATGAATCTCCTGATGCTCAAAGGGTGAGAGGGCGGTTAATAGACTGTCACAACTTACCTCGCATTAGAGGGGACGGTTTTTCTAAACGCCGTCACGTGACAGAAGGGGAGCCGCACTACTCGTTTTCAGAGCACTTGCGACATCTAATAACCTTTTTTTCTTATACGCATCTGTTTCTGTTTCTTTTGATTTGCTACAAGCACGACAGAGATCAAAAGAACCTTTGACGGAACACTGGGTCGAAACGCTGATTGGCCCAGTAACATTTAATTTCACCAGCCACGCCAATTAATGAGTCTCATGTGGAGATTTCCACTTCACGATCAGCTAGAGTGTTTGTAAACAAACACTACCTAAGCACGTGCAAATTGACGCGAGATTTTATGGCACCAAATTAAACCAAATTACTTTGCCTTTTAAAGTTTTATGGCCACTAACCGTGACAGATTCAGCTAATTAATATTAATGTGTTATTCCATAATAATTTTAAAGTTTCTCATGCTTCCTATTGGTTCACGGTATAAATGGCGCAGCCCAGTGGGCGTTATGTGATTGGTCGCGGGTTTCGAGCGCACCTAGCATTTTTCTCCGAACTCATGGTAAAACTTTAACCTGGCCTCGCCTCCTTCTCATATTAGAATTTTGATTTCTTTTTGTATAGACTCACGTTTCGCATAGTGCTCGTTTACTCTTGTTTCCCCTACGGTTGATAGTGTTCTGATATTTGGATAGGTTATAATTAAACTAGTTGTTTGATTCGATAATTTTCGCTTTTGTCTTCGTCACTGGCTTTACAGTGTAATTGATCATCGGTGCCCCGTGGTTAGTAAAATAGAAGTTCATTCTTTCTTAATTAAGGCGTTTTCTGTACTATTTTTGACTACGAAAAATTGTAATTTCTTAAAAAGAGAAAACGTGTTATTTCTTAAAGAATATTCGTTAGCCAACTGAAGTAAAAAGAAAAAAAGAGTATCCTTGAAATTCGGAGTTACCAAGAGGCCACTCTTAAATTTAATAGATATTTCCGTGGTTAGTGCGTTAGTGGTTAGGAGGGGGAGCTTATTGAAAGTGTTACATGTCCCTTCAGAGAGACCTTAACACCTTCATTATCTGTCATGAGAGGGAGGGAGGGCTGGTCAATGTTGTAATCGTGACTTTAGTTCCAATAATTGTAATGCCAATTTTCTTGCTTTTTATTTCATTTGCATGATTATAATTTCCATTTGCTATTATACAGTGCTATATTAAAATAAGTGGATCTTATCATTAAAAGTTACTTTTAACATTTTTTGAACGACATATCTAAATTATAATCAAGTTTTACGATTACTGAGACATTTACCTTATTACACAAAAATGGCTTGAACCATTTTTAAAAAATTGCAAGTTACAGAAAAACTAATTGCGTCATTCAATCTTGCGGAAAAAGTTTTAAAAAGTTCATGTGATGAATCATTTTTAGCTTTACGCTATTTATTATGCAGGAAAAATGAACAATTGAATAGTACAAAACGTGCTCCAGCATTCATTTACGTACTACATGAAAAGTTAGCTGTGCAAAAAGATCGTCCAATATTTGGATATGATGTCATTTTGACCCTTAGAATCGAATAGCGCAAATAGTTTCTCCGTAACTCAAATTCTAACTAATTGTTTAAACATTTTTTGCTTAAATTATCTGCTATGTCGATTGACATGACCATGGAGTTTAATTAGATAACAAAAAGTGCTGTGTGAACCCCTGCATTCATTCAACACGTTTTGTGATATCTGGCATTTACTTCTAAAAATTAAAGCACACAAAATTGCAAAATTGTTTGTTTTGTCGCACTTTGCGTTAAATCCTGAATACAAATTAAATTAAATTTTTGTTAAATTAATAATTTCTCATTTAGGGTGATATGATGTAATATTATATGAAATGGCGAAGTGCAAGATATATTGGCAATAATGTGAGAAAAAAGGAAAGTGGACTCATGATGTCGCCGTGAAAAAGGCCTTTCTGCAAGGCGACGCACTCAGTTGTCACACGATGTTTTATAAGATAAGATATTAAATCTGGGTTTCCAAAGCGGCCTCAACCCCTCTATGCAATTCACGATGTGTGGATGAACCTTTAAGCCTACCAAAAGAAGGATGATAAGTCTATGGAAGGTCGAATCTAAAGCTTAATGGCAATCAACCCAGCCGATGGATTGGCCGCGCTAATAGAATGTTGCGTTTTTGCATATATCTATCGATGAGCAGGTTCTCCCAACATCCTGCTACGCCTTTCTTTTAGCCGAGTTGTTTGTACACTTTTTGCCACAAAGGTGCGATAGTCCGCATAATCTTGTTATTCAGGATAGCTGTAAAGATCTTATACAGTGTGTTGAGACAAGTGATTGACCTGAAATCCTTCAGGTCATCTAAATTGCTCATCTTTGACAGGACTACTGTGTGCGCTTCCACCAAATAATTCAGACTAGGCTCTTCCAACTTTAGGTATGAGGTTAAAATGTGGACTAGACGCTGGTGGATTAAAGAAAACTTCTTCCACCAGAAAGTCTTGATACCATCTAGTCCCAGAGCGGAATAGGGTAGCCATTATTTCTCAGGTTTTATGAGGGCATTGCAAAGCTCGCTGCAGCTATTTATTTTTTTGACTCTTTATTCAGTGAATGACGATCTTCTTAGAGTTCTCACCAAAATTCTTTGAACTGCTATGGTTTGGGCAGATATCCCAGGAAACACGTTTTCTATTTGTTCCAGATCAAAAAAGAAACTGTGTTCTATAACAGTTGTTACAATATGGTGACAGAACTGTTCTAAAACAAAAAGGTAACAGTGCTCTAGAACACTGTGTTAAAATTGTGACAGAACTGTTCTCGAACTATGTGACAGCATTGTTCTGTAACAGTTGCTATGGAATTTTTCTAGAACAAATTGATCACAGACGTTCTACAACATTTGTTTTAAGTTTGTTCTGGAACTGTGCCGTAATAGTCTTATATAGAAGTTCAAGATCCCTGTTACAAGTGTGTTCTAAAACGAATTAGGAACAAATATTAATAACTGCTCTAGAACGTTTGTTACGTAATTGTTCTCGAACTGACCAATCACAGACGTTCTGTAACATTTGCTCCAAGTTTGTTCTAGAACTGTGACGTAATAGTATTATATCAAAGTTCTAGAACCATGTTACAAGTGTGTTCTAGAATAGTTTAGGGACAAAGATTTATAACTGTTCCAGAACAGTTGTTACGTACAGTAGAAGTCCGAAAACTTGCCGTCCGATAAGTGTATACTCCGCTTAAAACGTCATCACACGTACGGCACGCACACTAATTGTGATTTTTCCACTACTTGTGCTATTTTGCTAATGATTTGCGCCCATGATTCACGCATGAGCGCACCTAATATCGTGCTACTAGAAGGGGCATCCGATAAGTTCGCAATTCCTGGAATTTTGCGCCCCTACAGCCCCAAAGTTGGAAAGTTATCGGACTTGTACTGTAATTGTTTTAGAACTGACCAATCACAGACGTTCTGTAACATTTGATCCAAACTTGTTCTATAACTGTGCCTTAATAGTGTATATCAAAGTTCTGGAATCCTTTTACAAATGTGTTTTAGAATAAATCAAGAACAAATTTGAGATCTGTTACTTAACAGTTCTAGCACTGAAATTCTAGCGTTCATATTCTAGCACTAATAATGAATCACAGACGATCTTTCTTATTGTGTATATTATTACTATTATAAACTGTATTATCTTTATCGTGCCGTCCAAATGTGACTTGTACGTTCATTGAAAAACTATTACATCAACTCTTAAAGATTCCTATGGAGTCGTTAGCGCCCTGACACTTTATATTGAAATTTACGAAGTTCGTTCTTCAGTTTTTAATTTTTTTTCAATATCTTAAAATAAAAAATAAATTATTTAAAAAGTAACATTATTTTATAACAAGATACTTAAGGGAATGTCCAACAAAATTTCACTTCAAAATAATAAAAAGATTATACGCAATAAAAAATTACGACTGTGGTCTTCAACGACCCCATGAGGACCTCAGCGTTATATCAAAGTAAGGAGACCTTTAAGGATTAAATTCCTTAAATAAAATAATAAAATAGCTAGTTTCATAAATAATAACGAGAAGAAAGAATTGTACTACCGTGTAGTCTTTTCTAAATACAATTTATTTAAAAAGAAGCAACGCAGTTTTGTAATTATAATTGAAGAATATTAATATTCATTATCAAAACACAGGGAAACATTTATGAAAGTATTCATACGTTTTTTAATAACAAAATTGTATTGATATAAACAAAAAAATATTTTTTTCATCGAAACTCATAGAATAATATATTGAAACACATTAAGAGCACGTGCACTGAGTTCTAAGTAACTAACTATTATCTCTCTCTCATTAAAATGTGTTAGAGATATTCAATGTTTTGCCTCGTAGGAAGTTCTATAAAAACATTGAAATTTATAATTTCACGTATCCAAAAGACATTTTGGGGCATTATTTGATATTTTAAATTTATTTCTACACTTTCATAATAATTTGGCTAAAACTACCTTGAAAGAAGTAAAAAAGAAAAAGAAAATTTTTGAAAAAAACGTAAGTACCAAGAAATAATGGAGTTTTGACGAAACACAATTCTGACATTTTTCCTCCAATATTTTTCTATAATTTGCCACTCTTGGGTAAGTTTAAACCCAAAGTATTCGAGGTTAAAAAATATTTGTAAAATATCGAAAAATACCCTTAATTTCGTTTAGATTCCTGGCTTTCTAGATCTATCTAGTCCAATTATCATCTAAACATTGTCAACTGATTAGCTGTCAACTTTTTAAAAAAGCACGTATAAATAAAGTGCGAAAAGTTATCTCGCAATCACAATACTCAAAGTTATATTTTGAACGTATAATGTAGCTTTTTTAATCCTTATAAGGACAGAATGTTTTGTTTTCCACAGCAATCCGAACGAAATTATGAGGAATTTTTCGATTTTTTAAAATTCTTTCTACACATTTTAAATAATTTGGCTTAAGTCTACGCTGAAAAAAGTATTAAAGAGAAATTAAAATTAAAAACCCCATTTTATTAACTAATAGTATGAAGACAATTTATGTTAAAATAACCTTAAAATATCCTAAGAATTTTAATGTCTTTTGAAATCCTTAACAACATTTTCAGTAAAAACCGTGACTTTTACCTCGAATTGTACAACAATTTTTTATCTTCTTTGAAGTCTAATGATTTATTATTAAAAATAACTATTTCCGGTGCAAATGGTTATAATAACCTAAAGTTGTGAAAAACTTGTGAATCTTCTTCAAAATATAATCTAAGAAAATTGAAAATAGCAATTTCTGAGGAAAGAAACTGACTTAATCCTAACTTTTATGGAAACTCAATCAAATTTTGATATCGTACATTATTTATTATTATTTATTATGTTAAACAAATAATTATTTTATGCTAGCTTCAAAAAATAAGTTCGTATTTTTATGTGTCTAACACGCATGATGGTAGAAATGATGAATCATGATTCATGGTAAAAGATTTTAAACAAAAAGATTAAATTTATCATTTGAAGATTTGAATATTGCCGTCTTGAGCCGTGGTTCGGCCGTGGTACGCCAGGGAGCGCAGCGATTTGCCTTTCTTGCAATGGAAATGAAGGGTCGAGTGTTTAAGAGAGGAGCCGAGGCGACGAGAATCATACTTATCTGACGTGGAGGCTACCATGATTAACAAGGCGGTTCCTCCACGGCGAGGCTCTTCCATTGCACTATGGTCGAGAGGTGAACCTTTCGAATATCCTTAATGTGGATATCTCGGGCGTATAATTCTTGTTTGCCGAGACTGCATACGCGCGGTGTCTCAGATCAAAATATATCTATGGGGATATCAAAACTTTCGCCTCACAGGATATTCCGACGGGTATTCCCTGGAATAACCCGGGACATAAATGGGGTTAAATCGAATGCCCCGGGATTTTCTATTGCTGTGAGAGGTACGTAAAAATGTTCCATATTAAATACACCAATGATCCCAGATCTGAAACGAGACGTGGTCCAATACTATGACACGTCTATGCCCGTGTGAATATGGTAGGAGACTATATAAATGCCTGGGTTGCGCGTGCAACATATTTCTCCTCTTCTGAATTTGAAAACTTGAAGGTGCACGATTGCCGGTCGGAACACTTCGGCGGTTCTATTTATATCTCTATCTGCTTTGAAATAAAATGAAGAGATTGGGATTTTAATATTTTCAGATTTCGATGCTGGGCTGGCGATTCTCATGATTTGAATACTTCCCGCGCCTCTTTAATGCGTGTATTTTGTAACTATTCTAGGATTGATCAAAAATTAATCGTTTTTATCTGGAAATTGAACTATTCAATTTTTGGCTGAAACTTTATCCTGTACATTGTATTAGTTAAAACACCAATTATTTGATAAAAAATTAATTTCATTTTTTAAAAAGTAAACTTTTGGGTTGGAAATTGATATATTTTGTTAATTAGATTTTTTTCCTAAAATTAAAAAAACTGCAAAATAAAAATTTTTCTTAATTTCGTCCGGATTCTTTTTTTTCTAATTTTTAAAATGTTTTCAAATACTCACTTAAAATTTATTTGTCAAAATAAACAATCATTTTCAATGTTCTTAGCAATCACAACCATTTTTGTTATTCTTTTTAAATTCTGTACAATTCTCTAAAAGCTTTTTTCTTTTAAATCTGCAAAAGTCTAAATCGTGTTTCAAATTATTTGAAATAATTTCAAGTTTTAAATTAATTCTGAATCTTTTTTTAATTAAAATTGTAACGTTTAAACTTAAAATTTAGCTCATTACAAATTTAACAATTCAAGGCTTTCTATTTCGAACCATTCTGTTCAAATTTGTATAGTTTTTAACAGTTGTTTGTAATGGAATATTTTAAATGAACGGTCAAATATTGCTGAGAATTAATAAAATTTTCTTTTTTTAAATAAAAAATTTCAAATTGACTGGGTTAAAAATACAATTTTTTTAGACTGAAATAATCTTTAAAGTCATAATCGAAAACAAATAAATTAATTTTATAACAAATAATTGGTGTTTTAAATAATAGAATTTACAGGATAAAGTTTAACCAAAAATGGAATAGTTCAATTTCCAGATAAAAGCTGTGATAAAAAATTGAATTGAACAAGGAAAAAAAACGAATTTTCAACAAAATTGTTAAATTTTCAAGGGAAAAGGTGAATTTTTGACCAAGAAGATTAATGTTCTATAAAAATAAAGTATTTTCAAACTTATCCAATATGTACGATTAATTTTTAATCAGTCCTATAATATTTACATTTTCAGATAAAGATAAATAATTTTTAACGGAAAAAATTTATTTTCAACAAAGTTGTTGAATTGTCAACCAATCAGATGAATTTTCGACCAAGTCAATTAATGATCTACAAAAAAGGACAAGTTTTAAACAAAATACATGAATTTTCAACGAAATTATTTAATTTTATAGTCAAAAAGACGAATTATCTACAAAAAGGTGAATTTCTTAAGCGAAAAATATGAGTTTTTAATCAAATAGTTAAACTTTCAAACAAATAGTTAAATTTTCAACTATAATTATAAAACCTTGTTAAAAAAACGTATTTTTTTATAAAGTAGTTCAACTCTTAGTGAAATAATCGACTTTTAAAACCATAAAGATGGACAGTTCATATTTTAACCAAACAATATCATTTTTGACCAAAAATGATATATTTTCAACCAAAAAGATTTAATGATAATTCTTAACTATAATTATGAATCCTTAATAAGAAAATATTAATTTTTTTACTAAGTAGTTCAACTTTAAGTGAATAATCGAATTTTGCACCCAAAAATTATGATTTTAATTTTTAACAACATAGTTGCATTCACAACAAAACGACTTTGCAGCTAAAAAATATTAATAGTTGATAATTCAACCGAAAAATGTAATTTTTAATAAAAAAGTATAAATTTTCCATAAAGCAATTTAATTTCTACAAAGAAAGACGAATTGTTAACAAAATACATGATTTTTTAACCAAAAATGGTATAGATAAATTGTGAGTTTCAAAAATGTATTTTCAACGAAAGAGATGAACCTTCAAATAAAAGAAATAAAAATTTTAACAAAGTAGATGAACTTTTGATAGAAAAGAGGACTTTTTTTACAAAATAGTTACATTTTCAACAAAATAATTAATTTTCCAATCAAATAATTGAGTTTTTATCCAAACGAGATGAATTCGAAAATCACCAATTTCTTTAATTTCTTTCAAATGCGGATCAAGATTTAAATAAGACTATTAT
>NC_046662.1:125920016-125922528 GCF_010883055.1 Belonocnema kinseyi
ATAAATAGAACCGCCGAAGTGTTCCGACCGGCAATCGTGCACCTTCGAGTTTTCAAATTCAGAAGAGGAGAAATGGGTTGCGCGCGCAACCCAGGCATTTATTTAGTCTCCTACAATATTCACACGGACATAGACATGTCATAGTATTGGACCACGTCTCGTTTCAGATCTGGGATCATTGGTTGACACAGCGTTCTAGATTTGTTACAGAATTGTTACATAACATTGGTAACCGAGTTCTAGAATTGTTATAGAAATGGTACAGATCGTATATCATAGCGTTCTAGAACTGTTACAGAATTGTTCTAGCGTATGGAGGATGACATAGTTACTCGCATGTTCGTAACCTGTTACTCATATGTTTTCGAACACGTTCTTTTGTATTCTAGAACAGTTACAAATCTGTTATGTAACCATATTTGCTTAGATGCTGCCTAATGATCAGAAGTTTTGACTTGTTCGGTGTGTGATAACGGATCCAAAGTTCGCGCGCAAACTGTCGAACCTTGTCGGGGAAGTTCCTACTAGATGTTATGTAGTTAATCACACACTGAATGTGGTGTACGTACTGCCTTGCCCAGCCTATCTTTGTGGTGTGTTGGTGCATCACATTAATTCCGTCTTACTTGGCTCCCCCAACTCTAGGGCATTCGGCATTGTTGCCCAACCCATTGTCGGGAGCTCTACGCGTTCCATAGTTTTGAACCGTACTTACTAAAACTATGTTTGGGTAATTAGTAGATTTGATAAGAATCAAATCAATTCTTTCTTCGACCGTTAATGTAAATATGTGTGAGCATAGCGAGCAGCTACGGAAAAGGTTTCGTCCATTCTTGTAGAGCCCTGAATGCAAGGATAAGGCTTGTGACAATTAACCTTTCTTATTGTTTATTTAAATTCAAACTTTAAAATTTTTAAATATGTTGGACCAACGTTTAAAACACATATCGAGGTGACTGATATCAATACTGTCATTATTTGAAAATGAAATTAAATATATAGAGAATAATTATGAAAACAAACGACTCAACCAAAAGAAAAGGCAGCAAGCTAGGAAATTAGCGGTTAATGAAAAAAATTAGGTACAAAAACATTACGATTAAAGATATTTGTATCGTAAATAAATAATACGATTTTTAATTAAAAATTTTAATACAAAATTTTAAATTATATTCGATATTCACACAATCACACGCATCACTCCAATCGGGATACGAATCATATGAATTAAAAGATATTACAATTCACATGTATAAAAGACATAAATAAAAATGATCAAACGAGTATAAAGTGGTAAACTCAGAAATGCGAATTAAATATAATGTGGATGATTATAAACGCTTTTACTTATCGCTTTGTTGGTGAGTCGCCCTCATGATGAATAGATCATGGAATCCGCAGCGGAGAGGAAAAATGGTTGGACAGCCTGAGGATTCCGTTAGATCAAGGCTTGTTGAGCTGGTATTCCATAAGATTATAACATTTGTGCCGTTTCTTTAAACGGCAGGGAACCTCTATCTTGTGAGATCACTAACAAAGCGTCATTTTCGAGTGTTGCGTTATTAGAAATAAAAAACTACGCTGAAAACATACCAAATTTGGATTTCTCTGAACGTTATTTAAAAAACAAACAAAAAACAAAATTACGAAGAAAAAAAACACATTATACGGCATTAATTAATATATACCTTATGTAGATAGATACATCGCTCAGCACAAACGTGGTTAAAAGCGTTTAAGAATTGTTGTAATTTTGATGCGAACAGTTGGCGCGTTTAACGATATTACTCCAATTCAATTATTAATATATGGTTCGAAAGGTAGCACGTACCCACTCTTTATAATTACTTCTGGCGACTCACCAATCATCTCAGTTACATAATAGCACGTGACAATCCGTTTGCCGCATTTCCAGAAATTTAAGCTTGAATTCTTGCTAGCCAATCTTTAGCTCGGAAGTGAATCGCTACATATACATAAAATTTCCTGTGCGCTAAAATATGAATTCGTTACGCCACATATCCCCCTTGTTTGGGACGCCAAATATTTCAGTGGCAAACAATATTGAAACACTCATTCTAGAATTTTGGTATCATAAGACATAATCATTAATAGGCCTAATTTATCACGTTGAGAAAAAAGTCATTCTGTCTAACGACTGATCAGTTACAATCATCTCCTTAAATTAGACTAAATTTACAGAAACGTTTGAATTCAAAAGTTACAAGTACAATATGGATCTCCTGAATCCAACGCAACTTCAGAAACAACTGAAGGTTGCGCACGATCAATGCTCTCTCATCTTTGAACATATTTCTTCAAACTGACTCGATTATACAGTGGTGCACAAAAGTTTTGGGTCAAACACATTTTCGACTATATCTGGTAAATAAAAGCAGTTGAGAAAAATGGAATATACGAGGGTAGTTCAATAAGTCCTTAGAATGACCAACAGATGGCGCGCGAATCGCTCCAAATCATCTGTTTTCAGTCAGCACCACTCCCGACTAGA
>NC_046662.1:125922628-125927302 GCF_010883055.1 Belonocnema kinseyi
ATATAATTTCAGCAAGGTGAGGGGAAAAACCGATTAATTTTTGTTTAAAAACGTCCAAAATGTGAATTTGTTTATATAATTTGTTTATAAAATGAACGAATAGTTATAGGTGGCAAATTTTTTTTCGAAAAAATCACTGCCAACATAATTGCAATACAATAGGAAAAAAAACGGTTCCTTTTCGCCTAAAAACGGCCAAAATGTGCATTTGTTTATATAATTTGTTTATAAATAAACAAATATTGATAACTGGCAATTTTTTTTTCAGAAAACATCACTGGCAACATAATTGCAACAAGGTAGAAAGAAAAAACGGTTTCTTTTCGCCTAAAAACAGCCAAAATGTGAATTTGTTTATATATATTTGAGTATTTGTTAATACAATTTGTTTATAACAATTAACTATGCAAGTTAAGCATTTTTTATATTTCTTATACCCCTGTGCACTAAATTCAAGGGACGAGAAGTATAAGAAAAATTTTGTCTAGAAGATAAAAAATGAAATTAGAAAAATCGACATTTTTTTCGATGTTTGCATTAAAATAAAAATTAAATAAAATAAAAAATCTACTCTCACCAATTTCTGAACAATTTAGTTCTGAATTTTTCAAAAAAAAAAATTCTAAAATCGGTGCATAATTGCGTTCTAAATGTCATTTTGAACCTCGTTTTCCGATTTCACCCCACTGTGCATCGTCGAGGCATTGAATCAACTAAGCGTTTAAAGTAGTCTTTCCGTATTTTTTCCCATCCTTCCTGAAAATTTCGCCATAAGTCATCTTTGTTCGAATGTTTCTTCTGTCGAACATGTCTTCCGAGTGTGTCCCAGAAATTTTCAGTCGGATTTAGGTCTGGAGATTGAGCTGGATGATCCAGTAGCTTCATTTTTCGCCTTTTCAAAAATTCCTGAACAAGCTTCGACTTATCTTTCGGATCGATATCTTGCTGGAAAATCCAATTTTTGGGCAATTTTCTTCTAGAATATGGTAAAATTTTTTCTGCCATAATATATCGATACATAACTTTATCCATGATGCCTTCAATCTTGTGCAGTGGACCTACACCCTGTGAAGACATAGCGCCCCAAACCATCACTGATCCACCTCCGTGTTTGACTGTTGGAATCGTATCTGGTATTTTTCGGACGTCGAGCATACTTCTTACCATCACTTCCGAATAGATTGAACTTCTATTCGTCAGACAAAAGTACTTTAGCCTACTGCTCCGGAGTTCAGTGTTGGTATTTCTTCGCAAAATCCAATCGCGCCTTCTGATTATTCTTCCTGATCAAGGGTTTCTTAACAGCAACGCGTCCGAACAGTCCCATATCGTTCAAACGACAAGCCACAGTGCTTCTACTCACGTTAGCAAGTTTTCATCGCGGAGTTCATTGACAATTTGAGATGCTGTTTTCTTGACATCAATTGTTGATTTGCGTTTGATGATATTGTCAACACGAATTGTCGTTTTCCGTGGTCTATCAGATCGTGGGAGGTCCAGTAGACTCTGGGTAGTACTGAATTTCTCAATTGACATGCTCAGAGCAAAAGCGAACTAAAAAAATTAGTTGTAAAAACGACCTAAGAATTAGACGAGAGGTAAAACGACACAAGAATGAACGGAGAAGATTGCCCCCACTTTGCTGCTGCGAAGAGCAGCCTCCTGTAAAGCCGAAAATGCGCGAACATGAACCAAGCTCGCCCGACTTCATGAATGACGATCTAATCAGCTGCTTCCTGAGCTTCCAGATCGAGTCTGAGACTACCCCCACCATAGGTCTTCTATTTATATCTCGATCCCCATTTGAAAGAAATTAAAGAAATTGGCTATACTGACGTTTCGCGTGATTCTAAATTTCATGTATGAGTCGATTTTGAGGTTATGTTCTTCAGGTGTATATAATATGGATATTATTACTATTATATATATAACCCCCATTCGGTTCGGTTTTGATTCCTCTAGAATCAAAACGAAGGGCCTATGACAAAGCCACCGAACGCGTCCTCGGGTTGCGGATATTGTCTCCCTGTACCAAGGGTTTCTGCTGAATATGGTTACAAAAATAAATAGGCAGTCGCGAACAATTGTCCAGGGGTGGTCCCGAAGGAATTAACCCCCAAGCGGAGGTGTGAAAACCGTGCCGAAAGCTGAATAGCACCTGGGTGAGGTGTCTAGAAAGGTGAATCTGGAATACCGGGCGACCTCTCAGAGTACGCAGCCTTATCCTTGCATGCGGGGCTCTACAAGGTTGGACGAACCCCTTTCCCTAGCTTCTCGTGGGAACAACAATGACAACACCAAACATAGTTGTAGTAAGTGCGGTTCAAAACAACAGGAAGCGCAGGGCTCCCGACAATGGGTCGGCCAACAATGCCGACCAATCTAGAGCTGGGGGTGCTAATGAAAATGGATTCAATGCGATGGATCGGTGGGATCTCGCGACCTTTGGGTGGACGGAGCAACTGAATCACGACTTGCTAGACTGCTACGATGCGAGTGTGGCCCGTGAACGGGGTTACATGGCACGGCGGCATGCTCTGTGGTGCGAGAAACACCCGGAGCTATCGCACTTTTCGCAGCAACGTCTGCGAAACCATGCTGAACTACTCCGTAAAAGGGGCTATGTAAGCGGAACGCCTATTCTACCACAGCTAGAACAAACCGGCAACAAAGAAAGAGATGCGACACTAAGACCAACCGCGAGAAGGTATCCAATATATGAAGAGCGATGCTTTACGACCCGGAGAAACATCAACACCAAGGTTTCTCTCAAGCCTTAAGATCTGGCTGAAATGGATGAGGAGCTTCGTAGACATATTTCCGGTGAATCCGATCTCTGGGCTATCAATTATTCTGTGTATAATGAAGCGAGAGCTTTGGCCGATGCGAACCGTAAAACAAAACCAACGGCTGATCATAAGACCAAAAGATGAATGCATCAACTTGCCATAAAGATAGGCTGGGCAAGACAGTACGCGTCCCGCATTCAATGTGTGATTGACTACGTCACATCTGGCAGGAATTTTACCGCCAAGGTTCGAAAGTTCGCGCGCGAACTCCGGACCCGTTATCAAACAGTTAAAAAGTCAAAGCTGCTGACCATCAGGCAGCATATTGTTGAGAGAATACGGAGACTATCTGACGCTAAGAGAAGTCTAGAGCGGAGGGATAGGTGGGTCAGAGAAAATCAACAGTTTCTCTTTGACTCGTCTCGACTCTTCCAAGACCCTCCAGTTACTGTCGAACACCCACCCAAACCAGAGGAGGTCGAAGTATTTTGGAGAGAAGTCTACGAAGTTCAGCATAGACTGGACGAAGACTCAGAAAATATAAATAGCTTCAAGGAGTTATGTGTTGCCCTCATAACACCTGATAAAGAATGCTTACTCAACACTACCGTGGAGGTGAAAAAAGTATTAAGAGGGATGAAGAACTATTCCGCACCGGGCCCAGATTGTATCAAAACCTTCTGGTGGAAGAAGTTTTCTTCAACCCATCAGCATTTGGCCCGTATTTTCACCTCATCTTTGAAGTCGGAAGAGCCGATTCCAGAGTGCTTGATGGAAGGGCGCACAATACTTCTGCCGAAAATAAGCAACTTAGCTGATCCGAAGAACTACAGGCCAATAACTTGTCTGAACACGCTTTATAAGATATTCACAGCTATCCTAAATGATAGGATTGTTCGGGCAATTGAACCTGTGTGGCAAGAAATGTATGAACAACGAGGCTCAAAGAAACGCGTAGCCGGATGTCGGGAGAACCTGCTCATAGATAGATATGTCTGCAAAGATGCAGCATTCTACCAGTGACCTATCGATGGCCTGGACTGATTATCGGAAAGCTTTCGATTCAACATCCCATAGACTTATCATCTGTCTTTTGGAAATCTTAAAGGTTCATCCGCAAATAGTTGGGAGTATAGAGAGATTGATGCCGCTTTGGAAAACCAGAATCACTATCTTATCTGGCAAAAATCGTGTGACAACTAACAAGATCATGTTTCAGAGAGGTGTCTTTCAGGGCGACACCATGAGCCCACTCCTCTTTTGCCTTACATTATTGCCACCATCTCTAGCACTGCGCCATTCCGACGGGTACTTGTGCGGCAAACCTGCAGATCGAAAGTACAAGGTCACTCATGTATTTTACATGGACGATCTTAAGATCTATGCTAAAAACAGAGAGCAACTGCATCTAGGTCTGGGGATTGTCGAAAGATATACTAAGGAAATTGGAATGGAATTTGGGTTAGACAATTGCGCCAAGGTTTATTTGAAGCAAGGAAAACTTAATGGCAGGAATCACGAAGAAGTGGGCAGAGGAGCATTTCTGTACAAACCAACGCAGGAGGCTGCTGAAACACCCGGACTTGACTTCAGTATTAGGGGTGAGCAAAATGCATCAAATCTAATCTATCTCGAGTACTCACTCCTGAAAGCCCGGATTAAGAAAGCGCAAGAGAAAAACTTTCGTGAGCAGCTCCTCGATAAGAGGTTGCACGGAATCTTCCACAGAAATGTGAAGGATCAGTAAATGTCTTGTGAGCTAAAGTTTGCTTTCCTTAAATCACGCGGATTGAAGTCTGGTACAGAGGGTTTCATTTTTGCATGCCAAGACGGTGTCATTTCCACCTTAACATACCGTCGCCACATTTTGAGCCAAGACATTCCC
>NC_046662.1:125927402-125928678 GCF_010883055.1 Belonocnema kinseyi
AGTCTTGAATGTCTTCACAACAGGATTATTCTGGGTACAGCACATAGAGTTGCAAATGGAAGAGACCCTCTTCTTAAAATGGTCAGAAATCACGAAGAAGTGCGCAGAGGAGCATTTCTGTACAAACCAACGGAGGAGGCTGCTGAAACACCCGGACTTGACTTCAGTATTAGGGGTGAGCAAAATGCATCAAATCTAATCTATCTCGAGTACTCACTCCTGAAAGCCCGGATTAAGAAAGCGCAAGAGAAAAACTTTCGTGAACAGCTCCTCGATAAGAGGTTGCACGGAATCTTCCACAGAAATGTGAAGGATCAGTCAATGTCTTGTGAGCTAACGTTTGCTTTCCTTAAATCACGCGGATTGAAGTTTGGTACAGAGGGTTTTATTTTTGCATGCCAAGGCGGTGTCATTTCCACCTTAACATACCGTCGCCACATTTTGAGCCAAGACATTCCCGATGATAGCTGCAGCGCGTGCCATGCACACCCCGAGCATTTATCTCACATACTATCTAGTTGTCCAACACACGCGGGAACGACCTACATTCAAAGGCACAATGCGGCACTAAGAGTGCTTTATTTCGATCTCTGTCACTCCTACGGCATTCACCTTAATATCGCTCCTCTAAAACTTCGAGAAGCGAACCATGTTCGTTATCGAATTTTCGGCACCAGCTGACAAAAACATCATAGCCAAGGAGAATGAAAAGAAAGAGAGGTATCGAGACTTGCTAATAGCCTAAAAAACATCCCTGCGTGTCAACAATATGCTGGACCACTTGCGGGAAAAATGCAGAAGGCGGTTTTCTTTGGGTCACTCCGTGTTCTTAGGGTGCACAAGGCTTTTGCTGGATCGTAGTATTGATTCCTTTACAGACTGTAACCACCTATCTCACGGTTGTGAGACGTGATTGTGGCTGAAATTTTACCGCGATTTCGCTGGGAGCGGGTGTAATTTCCCAGATTGGCACTTGCTCCCGGCGAAATCCGGCGGTTGTCCTTATGACAAAGTTTTAATTAATAATATATTCCGCTTTGGAAAACCAGATTTACTATCGCATCTGGAAAAATCGTGTGACAACTAACAAGGTCATGTTTCAGAGAGGTGTCTTTCAGGGCGACACCATGAGCCTACTCCTCTTTTGCCTTACATTATTGCCACTATCCCTAGTACTTCGCCATTCCGACGGGTACTTGTGCGGCAAACCTGCAGATCGAAAGTACAAGGTCACTTATGTATTTTACATGGACGATCTTAAGATCTATGCTAAAAA
>NC_046662.1:125928778-125954475 GCF_010883055.1 Belonocnema kinseyi
AATTATAAATTTTTATATTCACATTAATGACTAGTTGACTATCTTTTAATAGAAATAGTTCAACCTTCAACAAAAACAATTAGTATTATGCAAAAAAAAAAGTAAATTTGGAATAAAATACATAAATTAAAAAAAAATTTGTTTAAATTTTTTTTTAAAAAATAGTTACATTTTTTAACAAAAATTAAAATTTTCATGCAAAAAGGTGAATTATAAACTAAAAAAGGCATATTTAATAAAATGTGTGAGCTTTGCACAAAAGATATTTATTTTCCACCAAGACTAATTTTCTATACAAAAAATTAATGTTTAATCATTGTTAAATTTTCGAAAAAAAATATTAATTTTCTTGTAGTTGAAAAAAATTTTTTTAAGAAAAACGAAAAGAACTTTGTACAAAATAGTTGAAACTCCTCAAATATTTAAAAATCCTTTAAAATGTTATACTAAATTATCAAAATGATTGAAAAATTCCTTGGAATCTATTCAAATGTCCTAAAATATAATAAATCTTTCAAAATCTCATATTAAAATACCGTAATCAATTGGAAATTTCTTGGAACATTTTGAAATACTCTCAAATATTGCAATTCCTTCAAAATATTTTGACATACCTTGAACTTTTTAAAAAGATTTTGAAAGTACTTTTGAATTTTTTAAATAACCCTTCTAAAATTTTTTTCATTCTTTGAAGATCCTGTAAATTATAAAAATAAGATGAAAATTCCTTGACATCTTTTACAACATCCTCAAATATTTGAAATCCTTAAAAATCTTTTGAAATCTCTTGAAATTTTGTAAAGCTTCAGATTGAAATTTAAAAAAGAGAAAAGTTTAAAAACATTAAATATTGACATTTTTGTAGATTAGGGTTATGAAAATGGGATCAATAAAAATCTAAAGCTTTCGAAATTTAATTTTCAAAAATTTTCAACTATTCAATAACAATAATTTGGTATGGTAATTTAAGATGGGATTCAAGTCTTGAAATTTTGAATTGTAAATTTGAAAGTTTATCTATAAAAAATTAATAATCATGAATAAAATGAAAGCGTTCATAATTTAAACGTACGTTTCTCAATTGGACAATCTCTAAATGAAATTATTTCAGACTGAAATTTAGAAAACAGAAAAATTTCAATTTATTTATGATTACTAATTTTTGGTTAATAATTTCTGAGTATACAATTCAAATTTTGAAGACTTGAATTCCATCGAGTTAAAAATTATTCATATATCAAAGTTAAAAAGAAAATTTTGAAACTTTGAATTTTTATTAATTCCATTGCAAGGTATTGCAATATTTGAGAGTACTTAAAAATGTTCCAAGGAATTTTCAATTGATTTCAATAATGTAGTGTGAGATTGTAAAAGATTTGAATTATTTTAGGGTATTTTTAAATTTTCAAGTAATTTTCAAGAGGTTTCAGAAGATTTTAAAGGATTTTAAATATTTTAGGATTATAAAAAAGAGTTCAAGAAATTTTCAATGCATTTTTATAATTCAAAGGAATTTCAAAGAATTTTAACAATTATAGCAGGGTTGTTAAAAAACTTCAAAGTACCTTACAGTAATTTAATATGAGATTTTAGAGGATTTGATACATCTTAGGATATTTTAATAGATTCCAAGGAATTTTCCATTGATTTCAATAATTTAGTATGAGATTTTAAAGGATTTGAAATATTTTTAAAATTTCAAGAAATTTTCAAGAGCTTTGCAAAATTTCAAAAGATTTAAAATATTTTAGGATGTTTAAAAATATTCCAAGGAATTTTTAATGGATTTCAATACTTTAAAGCAATTTCAACAAGAAAATTAATGTTTTTTGTCGAAAATTTAACTCTGGTTACACATTAATTTTTGTATAGAAAATTAGACTTGGTGGAAAATAAATTTCTTTTGTGCAAAGTTCGTGTATTTGATTAAAAATGCCTTTTTTAGTATACAATTCAGTCTTTTCAACGAAGGAAATAGATTCTTCATTAAAATAGATGAATTTGTTTAAAACAAGAATAATTCTCTACCAAAAAAAAATGAATTTTTAACTGATAAAATTTAATATTCAAGAAAAAAAACTCAGAAAAATGGTTCAAGTTTCAAATTTTTAAAAATTTCAGCCGAAGATGATACATTTCAGGGCACAGTATACAAAATTAATTTACAGCAAACGCTTGAATTTTTATCAAAATAGTTTAATTTTCAACGAAAGAAGTTAATTTTCACCTAAAAAAGAAAGTATTTAAAAAAAAGTTTGATTTCCAGCCAAAAATGGAATAGTTATATTTTCAGTAAAAATATGATTATTAACCGAAAAAAGAAGTTATAACAAAATATTTAAATTTTCAACAAGAACAAAATTAAGTTTTAAGGAAAGAGTGGAATTTACATCCCAAAGTACTGAATTTTTAATTAAAATAGATCAATCTTCCAACGAGAAGAATAATTTCATATCAATCAAGGCGATTTTTCAACCACATAGTTGAATTTCCAACGTTGAATATATATATATATGAACCAACCAAGTATATGAATTTCTAACAGTAAAGTTCATTTGAAGCCAAATAAAAAAATTGTCAACAAAAAAAGATGAAACCTCAATCGAAAAAAGTGTAATACTAGAAGTTTTAAACTAAAAAGGAATGTTTCCAATAAAAAAGAGTTAGACTTTCTCATTTATTTCTATTAATAATTCAGTTCGCATTTGAGGCGAATAACGAAAACAATTGTTTTAAATAAACATTGAAATTCATTGTTATGTTGTCGACTAATGTCGTGAAATCGTTTTTTGTCGATAGAATGATGATTTTTGATCTACTTATTTAAACTTTTTTTACAGAAAGAGAATACACATTTTAGTTAAAAATTATTTTTTTTTGTATCTTCTTCTTGTGTTAAAATGTAATTTTTTCCACTGAAACCTTAAGCATAAAACGGAATTTTCAATTAAAAAGTGTTTGTTTTTTTTTCAGTTGAAAGTTTGTTTTTTCAGTAGAAACTTTTCCTTCTTGTTTGAAAGCTGATATTTTTAGTAGAAAATGATGATTTTGTTAAAAATGATTTTTTTCAGCTGAAAATTAAAATATTCCCTTCCTGGTTAAAAAATCTTTTTTAGTTAACACATTCAATTATCTGGTTAAAATTTTTTTGGTAAATTCGTAATTTACAAATTTTTTTTTATTGAAAATGTTACGATGGCATTCATGGTTGAAAATTTACCAATTTTATAGATAATTCGTTTCCTGCAAATTAATTTGTTTGAAACTACGTCTTTTTTAAAATGTTTTTTTGAAAATTACTTTCCGTGATTAAAAATTCATTATTTTTCGGGTAAAAGAGAATTTTGTTTTAGTGGAAATTTCGGCTTTTTAGTAAAAATTAATTTGTTTCGAAAATTCTTCTTTCCATTTTAAAATTAATTTTTTTGCTTTTTATTAATTTTTTTACGAAACATGTGTAAATTCCATTTTTTGTTAAAAATTTATCTTTTTTGATCCATCTAATTGGTAGAATATTATTCTTGTTGCTTGTATATTCACTTCTTTGTTCAAACTTCTAATCTGTAGTAAATTCGATTGTTTTCTTTTTTTCAAAATTAAATTCTCGAATTTAAAATTCAACTGTTAAATTTTTTGTTAAAAATCATATTTTTCAGTTGAAAATTAATTATTTCCGTCGAAAATTATTTTTAAATTGAAAATGAACTATAACATGTTTGGTTAAATACTTGTTTGTTTAGTTTTAATATTAATTTTTACTTTAAAAGTTTGACAAGTTTATTAGTTTTTTTACCATTTATTTTTTCAGTTCAAAATTCTTATATTACAGTAGAAAATTATAATTTTTGTTTGAAAATTCATTCCTTTGGTTGATTATTTAACAACTTTATTGAAAAATCGATTCTTTTTGGTTGAAAATGTTTTTTAATACTTAAATTTTAACTGTATCTTTTTTTATTTTAAATTTTCAAAACAGTTCTGGTATTTGCACATTTAATGGGATATAATTTCACGTATTTTGAACATGCATCTAATACAACGAAAATGTACTGTACACCACCGATTGACGTTGGAAGGAGACCAAAAAAATCGACAGTGACTGAAACTCCTGGTTCTGAAGATTGAACGAGTAAATATTCTCCCTCCATCTTAACATTTACGTGTTTTACCTTTTGACAGAGGACCCAGGAAAGAACAAAATCGATGAAACAATATCTCAATATGAATTCGATAAATAGTCTGGTAATTTATCGAATCTATATAATCAAGGACATTTTTAATGCGCGGATCATTAGCTTGACCTTCACGAATCTTATTGAATTCATCCTTCAGATCTCGACTCAAATCGATTGTGGAACACATTATACTCAGCGACATAAGCGGAAAATTGATGATCAATTAATTAATTGGTAACTCAGTTTGTTTAACCTTTTCAATTTGACCTACTGGATTTCGACTTAAAAAATCGGCAATTACATTAGCACGACCTGCACAGTAAACAACATCGAAATCATATGTTGTAATAGTATGCTCCATCTAATTAAGCACGCATTTAAATAAGGCGTGGAATTTAAAAAGATCAATCCTTTATGATCCGTTATAATGGTAAATTTTTTTCCAACTAGATATGTTCGTAATTTACTAAACGCGTATCTAATGGCCGTAAACTCTTTTTCCGTGGTCATATAATTTAATTCTGCCTCCATTAGACACCTGCTAACTGAAGTGATCACATCGTGCTTTTGATTTTTATCTAATTGGTAAAGAATACCACTAATACCTAAATTAGAGGAATCTGTTTGCAATCTAAATGGAACTCCTGGTATAATATGACCTAAAGTTATGCAATTAGCTAGGTTTTGTTTAAGAAGGTCATAGGCAACTGCATGAAGATCATTCCAATTCCAAGGTTTCTTTTCTTTAAGTAACTCTCTAAAAGGATCCACATAGTTAGAAGGATGAACACTAAATTGGCGACAATAATTACACAATCCAAATAATTGTTATAATTGATTTAAATTTTGCGGTATAGGAAATTTCTTTATAATTTCTAGATGATTAGGCAAAGCTCTAATCCCTTTTAGAGATAGTTCAGAACCTAGAAAATGAACTGATTCGCGACAAAACAGAGATTAAAGTGAAATTTTGATCTTTTAAGACTTGAAAAACTGAAGATATAACCCGACAGTGATCATACGCATTTCCGGGGGTTGCAATAAGCAAGTCATCTACATATATATATATATATATATAGTAAGAATATCATTAAACTGATTTCCCAATGCCAAACTGAGAGCTAGAATAAATTCCTAACCGACCGTCTTTATGCCAACTGATATTCCACAAACTGATATAATTTCGATACATGTAAAAATGCAGTATATTTGCGAAAATCCCTATGCAATGGAATTTGCCATCATCCGTTTCCAAGATCAGTCGCTAACATATGTTTAATACCATAAATTTTCTGCAATAGTTCATTTATAATAGGCGGCGATTCATTATCCGACTCAATTATTTCATTAATGAATCGCGCATCCAAACAAAGTCGAACTGTTTTATCCTTTTCCACCAGAATTGGTAAGGGATTACAGTACAGGCTCGAGTCGCAATCTCATTAAGCGGCACATAATAAATCTCCTTTACAGCTATAGCCTTTGAAGATATTATTTGTACATAGACTATGTCATCATTGATCGATATCACGATCCTCTCAGACGGAGACTTATCAAACGAAACCAATGAATCCGGAGCCGAAATTCCATCGATTGTTATCAATCGATTTTTATAATCAATTGCAACTCCATTCGCCAAAAACCAATCATTTTCCATTATGACAAAACTAGACAAATGTGGGACTACGAGAAATGGCGTTAAATAGGTCGGATATTTACATAAATCATTATTTACTTTTTAATTGTCGTAGGTTTCTTCCCAATTGCGATTCGCAAAACTACGTTTGAGACTGGCAGTTCTGCAATTTTACCATATAACAGTGAATAACCATAGAATTTTTTCGAAACACAAGTTATCTGCTGCCAGTATCAATAAGGGAGGGAATCGGCAAATTAAATAAAGATACAATCAATCGGGGACAATCAGAAATTTGAGGGTTGCAATTCGGCACATTCGGACCCGGTTCACATTGTACACTATGCGCAAGGTCACCAAAAAAATCATATGGATCTTGACGCGTTGTTTGACTTGTCAACGTCGCGCCAATTTTTAGTTTAAATTATTTGATGAGAAATTTGGTGGTGGAAAATTCATATTTGGAAGTTACCTCGAGTTATTATAAACTACAATATTATTGGAAAGATATCCTTGATCATGATGATTTGATTTTAAATGTGACACAGTAATTTCGTCTGAGTATATCCCCCATACTTGTGGAACTTCTTAAATTAATTCTATGGTGATTCCATCTTCTCCTGCAGCTTTCCCTTTCTTCAGACTTGGTTCAATTCTTCCTCGGAAATCTTGGCATTTAGATCTATCCTATCTTTCATATAGATTTCTTCAGTATTTATAGTTTCTCTTCCTTCCGCATCTTGCGTCGTGTTGCTTTTCTGGTGTCGTGTGTTGTACATCTTTCAGATGTTCTAATGTCTAACTCTTAAGTACCTTTATAAAAAGCTTCTTTTACTGCCCTTTACTGTCTTTTACTGATTTTCTTCCCTTTGTTTTTTCGTTTAGGTCGAAAATTTCCTACACTGAAAAAATATTTTAGCTGTCCCAGCTAACCGTTTAGCTGGATTTCATCTTCCAAAAAAATATAGCTGTGTGATTTAGATTTCTAGCTGTTTCAGCTAAATTTTTCATCTAGAAATAATCTGGATAAATAAGCTAGATAATTTCTATATGGCTAATTTAGCTAAAAAGTCTAGAAATCTAGGTGACACAGCTATTTCTTTTTGGAAGACGACATCCAGAAAAACGATTACATAGCCATACAAAAAAAAGTTTGCGGATCTGGTAACAAAACACACGTATTCCTATGGATTTTGGTCATGGTTGAGCCATAACCTCAAAAAATGACGAAAAGTCATGCACTGAGGCAAATAAATTTCAAAATAATGCCAGTCATGCAAATTTTCACTTCAAAAACATGTCGACAACTTTGAAGGATCAACTTATTTAACAAAACCTAACAAAACCTGATCTAACCTAAGCGATTACGCTGGCAACCCTGTTCTTGCGTACTTTCATATTTTGACATTAAAAGCAGTAAATGTCTGGAGTTTCGTAACCGCTTTTTGCTAACATTATTCGCCTGTGTCTGTAACCAGGGCACCTCAACGTGGTGACGGTGGACAACGGATCCACAATGGCTGAGTCCCTGGGTAAACGGCGTTCATGCCGTCATGGCAGACACAGGTAAAAGGTGTATTACGATGCAGGGAAAAACCCCCGTATCGGCGTCGGGAAAGCGGGGTCTCTGACGTCGTCATCATGCAACCGTGGTTCTTCATCAATAGATCACTTGGTTAGTGTAGAATCTCATGCTACAAGGAAAAAAACCGCGAGCATTTCTCAATCGCAATCCTGCAAAAATAGCTCAGATTCATTCTGTTACATTTGCGGTAGATATGACGTGAGCAGTTTGCGAAAATCGATCGACGAGGAAGTGAAAAGTCTTTACGAAAAGTGTTTTGACCGTAAATTGCTGCACCAAGAAACAAAATGGGTTCCTCAAGTCATTTGCAATTCCTGCAGACTTATGTTGTATCGTCTAAAAAATTCAAACAACAAAAAGTACCGCAAGTACTCTACACCAACCACATGGAAAAAACCCGTTATTGCGAATGACTGCTACTTTTGCATGAATTCCGTCATAGGGTTCAACGTAAAAAATAAAAATAATGTTTCGTACATTAATGTGTGCACAGTCACAAGAGTAATTTTTCAGAAAATTGAATAGTTTTGATTCAGGACTTTTAAATAATCAAAATTTTAAATAAAACCTACGAAGATTCCTTAAAAATACTGTGCTTTGAAATGCATTAACTGTACCAAAAGAATTCTGCGAGGGAATCATGAGCTATTTCGTACGTTTGTGTCCTGAGATCCATGAAATTAATAAAGTGCATATAATATTTAGAAAAATAAGCAGCATTAACGAATTACAACAAACGGTGCATTGCAATTATATTATTGTGTATATTGCTTCCGTTTAGACCCACTTTTCGACACTTGTATTTATAATATTAACCTAAAAAAGCATACAGCAGCATGGACACAAGCAACAAATCGTGGGAATTGGTCAGGCTGTGGTCTGGCTTCGCGGAAAGTATGATGGCGCATTGGTGTATGCGCATACGTCTTCATCAATTTCCATCTACATTTAATTGAGTTTTATTCAATTATGTTAATGAACGAAATTTCAGCCAGAAAAGTGGTTGAAAATTGCTCGAATTTTCAACATATTTCTAACCTATTTTTTAGAGTACTTTTAATCGATTTACTAAATAAATTGAAAATAAGCAGTGTTTTTATCAACATCCATGTTAAGAGCTTCTTTCCACAAAAATATAAAAAAATTGAACGGACGTACCCGGATTCCTTTTGTAGGGATAATAACCCAAAAAATGTATTGTGCTAAAAAAAATTGTATGCATGTGCATCATTTTGAGGTTAGGATAATTTATTAGCACTCTGTCATTCCGATAATGCAGGTCTGTCGTACCAATATTTTTTTTAACACTTATTTGGATGTAAATTACCAACTCCTAATTAAGGTTCTGCCATAAAAGCATTTTTGCTTGAGATAATTTACTTTCACAGTACCATTGATGGCCGTAACCATAAAAAATTTTTGGAAGAATATTTTAAGCGGTACACTTGCCCACTTTAGAAAAGTATAATATGCCTATTATGTAAATATTTTCCAAATTGCGTATAAGTGGGCATGGAGTGAAGGGGGTCAAATCTAGTTGATTTCCTCTGGTCTACGGCCTTGATGAAATTTCTTGGAAAATAGTATATATGGGACTTGCAACTAATGAAAATTGACAATATGTTTTCAGAAGATGATTGAACACACATATCTAATGCCAGAGTTCATGCTCAAAGGTATGACGTATGTGTTGCCTAAAAAAATAGACTTTTGAAATCCATCTTAATTCATACCGATAGCCTGACTCCCAAAAGTTTATAAATGCCCTACATGTTATTGCAGAAATGGTATATTATCACTGCGACGAGAATGATATCCTAACATAAGAACGAAAATTATGTCGTTAAGTTCGCGCGGCAATAAAGATCTAGTCACCAGAGACGCTATAGACATGACGCAAGCTCGTAAACATAAAAGAAATTTGCATATGGCATACATTCACTTAAATCAAAAGTTTTCTTTCGTAAAACAAGACTGTCTGCTTAAAGTCTGAAAAAACACACAATCTGCCGACGTATCATTGACTTTCTAAGTCGTGCAATGATGCTTCATGGTACAAGATTTAAGTATTCTGATCATCAACAACAAAGGAAAACTAGATTGATACGCATAACGAAGAATGTCTTCCAATTAGGCCAAGACAAGCCTTGTCTTGGCTGAGACGTTTGGACCTTTTCCGGCTCATGAATAACATTTAAATTGATGAATGAAAAATTTGTAATTATTCAATTAGTGATTTTTAATTAAAAAAATCAGAATCTATAGGTGCAAACGAGTGCAAACCTTAAAAATTTCCTTTAAAAAATTTAAATTGTGACTTTATAGAAGGATCTCCTAAGCCGTTAGAAATACGTAAAACCAAACAACATTTTCAGTATCATCGACAAACAAGTATAATACAAATGAAAATCAGTAAATGGGTTGATTGAACATATATATTGTATAAAAATATACGAGATTGCTTAATCATTAACAAAGATTAGCTTTTATGACAGTCAGAATGACCCTTTTTGTTAGGACAGGTATGCACTCGAAGTTATAAATCGCTCGTGTTGGAGTCATAAAAATTTGACTCAAAAGATAAATTTATTTCTTTAAAAAACAAAAACTTGTCTCCGAGACATAAATTCAAGTCTGGCCCCTCTCAAAACTGAGACATGCTCAAATCCACCTTTTCGACTTCAGCATGTATTGATTGGAGGCAATTCAAGTCGAACTCAAGTCGAAGCATGTTTCTTGTACACATTGATGATCTAAAGCTATGCGATAGGTCAGAGCAGAAACTGTAGCAAGTGATTGACTTCATAAAGCAATTTTCGAATTACATGTACATTGTACAAGGTGTTCGGAATAGATAAATACAGAAAGTGCATTTAAACAGAGGAGAATAAGGGACTGCAATGCTCGAAAATGATTTCGAAAATTACACTAAGGCAATAGCTGGGTGCGGTTTATATAAATCCATGGGTTTTCTTGAATCTAAGGGTATACAGCATACAATAGTTGAGAAAAGCTTAACGATTATAATCGACGTTGAGCGATTAATCAGAACTATCCGCGTAGAAATGACGAAGCACCGAATGGACCACAGTAATTTGGCGATTGAAATGACAGTTCTACCACAATACAGAGGGAGTAGGGGCGATGTAGATATCAGAAAACTCTGTATGTCACAAGTTATACATTTTTGAGTCTCTCTTTTACAGCAAGCAAGATATTACGCTTTACAGCACCATCTGTAGAGTGGATCTTGATTAAACGCCCTTGAATTTGTCCACGTCGGGGGCCCTGAATACCAGGGTGGAAACCATAGAGGAATTAGAAACGCAATATAAACAAAAAGTCATTCACGGCGAGAACCCCAAAACGTTAGACTAATATGAAGTTAATAAAGAGCCATTCACTATTTGGTTGAAAAGGGGCGTTCTATTTCCAGAAAAGGGATGATTTGTCATTGAGATTCAAGACAGCGTTGACAGCACCAAAAATAATTACAAACACGTATCACATGAAGACGTGATTGACCGCTGTCGATCATGTGGAGATGACAACGAATCCGTCGAGCCCATTATTAATGAGTGTCGTGTAATGACTCAAAGATAATAGACGCAGTGCAGTATTTGGTTTAGAGAACGAAGATTACATCTTATATAGGGATGTTCCTATTCAGACGTAATGCGAGAAAAAAGGGTGGACTACCAGCATGCATCTATTTATCCTCGTGTAATTTTGGCTTCAAGCAATAATAGCAGCTCAGAAGGCGGTTTTATTAAACACCTGTCACATTGTAAGAAACTTTACAGGCCATTAGGAAAAAAGCATCAACCGAGTACAAGTTTTAAAAAAATAATCATATGGTGAAACCTTTAGCTCCAACTGTGCCGTCTGTAGCGTGAGGTCTTTCGCGGCTAGGGACCAGTCTTAAGGGACCAGTGCTTACGTTATTGGGTGAAAAGATCAGGCTTGGACGACGTACACGTTCCGGTTGCGTCGGGATTGATTGTTTAAGTTACTATGCTCATAGCTTCTAGACTATACAACTTCGAACATAAAACATACTAAAAAAATAGTGTTAAAAATGGTTTTCTTCTGTACCTTACTTTTTAAACTGTGTATTCAACTATTTCAATCTTGGTTGAGAATACTCGAATTCAATTAGACTCAAATTAGAAAACGCATCTATTTTTGCAGGGAAATTAATGATTTTTTGTTGAAAAGTCTACAATCAATTATATTCCTGGTCTATAACTTATCACTTCTGGCTTAAAGCTTTTACCATTTTCTCGAAGAATAAACTGTTTTCTTTAAACATCGTTTTTCACTTCAAAATCATTTTTTTTTTGCTGAAGATCTAATCAATGGATTTTCAGCTCTAAATTCATTTTTTTCACATAACAATTTTGATATTTTTTCAAGTTCGCGAGGCAAGGAGTCAGAACGAACTTAACTGAAATGGTGAATTGGTCTGTTTTCCCCGATAACCGATCCTCGGGATTTTCCGAGATTCCCCGTGACCTCACCATTAATTCAGGCCCACCTACTTAATTTTTTAATCATCATACCCTATTTAATATAACATCGGTTGCACTGCCCCCCCCCCCCCCCCCCCCCCCCCCCCCCGAACGGGTTTGTTTTAATGAGTTCACACATTTTCTAAGATTTCTAATTCCCTTTCGAAATCTTCTACCTCTTATGTAATAATTATCTTTATCATCTATTTTTTTCACTATTTTACAATTAGCACTATTGTTATCATTATCTACGGTCTGAATTATTTTAGGATCAACGGCGCTGCCATCCTTATCAACTGTTTTAGGTATCTTGATTTTTACCATACGTATCGTGAAAAAGGTACAATTCTTCAAGGATTATTCCCTCGCAAAATCTACCATTCCAACCGATGTTAACGATCTTATCGCATTTTTTGTAATTAAATAAAAATAAATAAAACATAATATATTTTGTATGTAGATGTTAGTGTAACAGTAATAACGAATCGGAAAGAAATCATGTATTAATGAAGTCCAAGTATGTTTAAGTGTAACCAGTGGTAAACGTCAGGTGTATATGTTTTTCCGTCTTAAATTTATCACTTATTTTTTTCTACATATTTTCTAATATCATTCACATCCCATTCTCCAAAGCTATAACGGAGATTGTAATTATGTGCTTGTCTATCATTTACCTTGTCTACGTTTGTTGTACTTCCTACTTAGTTAATTGTAACCGTCTTAATCTATCATTCCACTTTTCATTATTTTCGAATTGTATTTCTGCGTTCTTTTCTGAGTCTTATCTACAAGATTGAAGGGGCTGTAATTCACGACGTAAATTAAGAAATTTTGATGCAAATTGCGTTGACAAATGTTTGTATGTATTTAACGCAAATTGTAAGTCTCCGATATTGTCATCCCAGCTCGCGTCGTCATTTTTCAAATAAGATTTGATCGCAGTATTAATTAAACGATTACACCTCACAGTTGGATTAGCCTGTATGTCATATTTTGATGTATTCGCGTACCTGATTCCAAACTTGGTACTTAATTCTCTTACAGCTTTTTTTACAAACTGTTTTCCGTTGTCAGTCAATAAAATTCTAGGTGTTCACCAACAACCCATTATCTTTTTATGAAACTTGGTTTCTATTGCTTTACCACTAGCTTTTTTAATGGAAATTATTTATGTCCATTTTGCGGATAAAGTAACAAAAACAAAAAATATTGTTCTTTTGCTCATAAAGACTACACTTTTTAATTATTTGGTTTTATACGCTCACAAATATCGCATTGTTTTACATATTTGATAAGGTCTGAGTACATTCCCGGTCAGAAATAATATTGACCTACTCTGGTATGTCTTTTTATTGCCCAGATTGAAGTAGTTTAAGTGTTTTCCGAAGGTGTGAGTAAAGATCAAAATATTTTGCAGGTAACAAAATATATTTGACTTTAATTCATGTGTAATTATTTTGTTCATCAGTATCTAAAAAGTTGTTGAAGCATTGGACAAACCAAATGGCATCCACTTAAATGGATATATTCCCTTTCCAGGAACTATAAAAGCTATTATTAGTTTAGAGACTTCCTCCAGTGGAATTTTGTTGTATGTCCACTGTAAATCCATTTTCGAGACATATTTAACTGATCTTAGGGTATTTAGAATTTTCATCATCAACGGTATTGGGTACAAGTCTTTTTCAGTAACTTTACTGACTTTCCTAATTTTCAAGCAAAACCTTTACTTCTCATTTGGTTTTTAACCATAACGATAGGGTTGGAGCAGACAGAATTTTAACATTCCATTATTCCTTTCTCTAGCATCCTATCTATTTCATCACACATGATTTGTCTAATTTTAGGACTAACGTGATAATATTGTTGCTTTATCGGATCATGTCCTTGCACATCTATTTTGTGTTTAGCTAAATGCGTTTGTTTAAATTCTACTTTACATTCGAGGAATTTATCATTTAACAATTTTTCGAGACTGTTTTGTTAAACTTCATTTAGTTCCACGATTCGGATACTTAATTATGTAGGAAAAAGTTTAGGTGTCACTAGCATAGGTGGCTTCATTTTTAAACATTATCGCGTTATTTTTAAAATTGTACCAATTTTTCCTTTTTAGTATTCTATTATTTTTTCAAACTCTGAATCGCATGAACAATGTTTCGTTTTTCGTTCCAACTATTAGTATAAAAATATTGAAATAAATGCTTTTGCTGTATTCTATTATTACAATGAATTTTCGCTGTACGTGAATTATTTTGTATATCTTATTCTGATTGGCTACCTGCTATTTATTTTGACTCAATGTGCTAGAGATTTTCTTAAATCTGAAATTGGTTCGATATTTAGATACTCATTAATTTAGAAATATTTGTTTCGTGCTATTTTTTGGGATTTTTACTTCGCTTTCATGGGGACATTTTTGGGACTTTTCGGAATTCAGTGCTTTTTAGAGGGAAGATTCTAATGTTCTTTCAACTTTTCATCTTTATTGGCTCTCATTTTAATCTTTCCTCCAAATTTTGGTTTAATTTCTGATTCTTCTTTTTTGAATTTTCCTTCAGGCTGATTTGTTCCTATATTATTTTTATCGCTCACATTTTAAGAATCGTTTATTTTAGTACCTACACTTTTCACTTATCTAGAAAAAAATATATTTTATCAGTTTCGGAAAACATTTCGTTTTTCCCTCCATTTGATATCAAGTATGTGCCTTTTCTGGGAGCCACCATATCTGTTTTCAAAATATAATTTCATCCTGATGTTTACCAACATGTCGTGACCTATCATTCCTACAGTTCTCCAATATGGGACCAATCTAAACAACATTTGCTTAGTTACGTGTACGGTTTTGATTCGCGATGAGGGCTGATCAATTTTAAAAATGTAGAATTTAACTTTTTCTAATAAGCTTTTTTCTACATACGAATGCATAGCACCGGCCTCAAATAATAAAGAGAGCATCATGGTTGCGTTGCTCTTCCTGCCTGCTCAAAATGTTATTTATTTTAATTTCATGTTATTGTTTTCATGCTTTAACCACCTTATGGGGTACACTTTCTGGCATCCCGTTCATAGCCCACTGGGCGTGTAGCAACCCATAAGTTATTTCAGAGAAAAAACTGTTTAAAATACATAGCTTTCAACTTTGCAAAGGTGAAATCAAATCTCTAGCATGGCAGCAATACATCAGTCCTAGTTTGGTGTTGGTATTTCAATTAGACAAAAGATAGTAAAATTTTAAACAAAACAAATTTACAAAAATGATAGAAAATAATAAAAATCGCGTTTTCTCCGGGTATTTCCTTAAAATTGTGTTAAATTAAAAAAATCATAGTGAATCATAAACTGTACACTTCCAACTGTTAGATAGTGTAATCAGTTCTTTTCTCATAAAAAAATACTTATTTTTGAAATCTGAAGATTGTGAATGTATACCAAGGGGTCCAAGAGGGAAAGTGTTTTCTTTCCTTTTTTATGAAAATTTTTACTTTTTTCAAATCGCAATGGGAAAATTTTGTGGTGATTTTTCAAATTTGGTCGTTAGATTCTTAGTTTTCTTGTCAGGAATTCTGCACATTAACGGAATTATTAGACGTTAAATTAGATTTTAAATTGGATTGCTATCTCATTTATATTTCCTGAATTTTAATTTCGGTAATTAATTTGGAATTCTAAATAATTTTTGCATTGTTAAAGGTGGTTTTCCCACTAAGTTGTATTATTTTTTATGCTTTTTTCATGCATATATATGTTCCGCTGCATAGCTTAACGTGGAAGAGTAGTTTTTCGGGAAAAGTATGAAGAGGGGGAAATTTTGAAGTGGCATTTAATCAATTTAAAGTTCTATATTATTTGTGCATTGTTCAAAGTGATTTTCCAACTTTTTAAACGTTTTTGATTACGAGGGAAGCGTATGTAGGACTTAGAGGTAGTTTTTGTGTAACGTATTATACATTATCAAATAGCAAAAAAGAGCCAAAAATATCGACTAATAGTCTTTTCTAAGTTTTATTATTTTTTATGATTTTTTTATATATATATATGTTCCGCTGCATATGTTCACGTGGACGGGTAGTTTCGGGGGAAAATATAATGTGAGAGAAATTTGCAATTTTCATGTTATTATTTTGATTCCTAAATCATTTTTGTATCGTTTAAGGTTTTTTTTTTAACTTTTAAAACGTTTATGATCACGAGGGTTGAGTATTTATGACTTAGGGGTAGTTTTTGGGGAACGTATTATGTATTATGAAAGAGCAAAAGAAGAGCCAAAAATATCAATTAACAGTGTTTCCCAAGTTTTATTATTTTTTATGCTTTTTTCATACATATATATGTTCCGCTGTATATGCTCACGTGAAAGGGTAGTTTTTCGGGAAAATTATGACGAGGGGGAAATTTTTAAGTGCCATGTAATCTATTGGGAGTTCTAAATCAGTTTTGCATTCTTTAAGGTTGTTTTCGAACTTTTAAAACTTTTTTGATGACGAGGGGAGGGTATGTATGACTTAGGGGTAATTTTTGGGTTGCGTATTATATATTATTGAAGAGCAAGAAAAAAAAATATCGATTAACAGTGTTTTCTAAGTTGTATTATTTTCAATGATTTTTTCATACATATATATGTTCCGCTGCATAGATTCACGTGGAAGGGTAGTTTTTCGGGAAATGCATGAAAAGGGGGAAAATTAGAACAGCATTGTAATAAATTTTAAGTTCTAAATCATTTTACACTGTTCAAGGTGGTTTTCCGAATTTTTAAACGTTTTTATTACGAGGAGAGGGTATGTATGACTTAGGGATAGTTTTCGGGTAACGTATTGTATATTATCGAAGAGCAAAAAAGAGCAAACAATCGAGGAACAGTGTTTTCTGAGTTCTAATATTTTTATCCTTTTTCCATACATATGTATATCTTCCACTGCATACGTTCACGTGGACGAGTAGTTTTTCAGGAAAATCATAAAGAGGGCAGAATTTTCAAGTGTCATGTAATTAATTTGGAATTCTAAATAATTTTTGCATTGTTAAAGGTGGTTTTCCCACTAAGTTGTATTATTTTTTATGCTTTTTTCATACATATATATGTTCCGCTGCATAGCTTCACGTGGAAGGGTAGTTTTTCGAGAAAAGTATGAAGAGGGAGAAATTTTAAAGTGCCATGTAATCAATTTGGAGTTCTACATTATTTGTGCATTTTTCAAGGTGGTTTTCCAATTTTTTTAACGTTTTTGATTACGAAGGGATCGTATGCAGGACTTAGGGGTAGTTTTTGTGTAACGTATTATATATTATCAAATAGCAAAAAAGAGCCAAAAATATCGACTAACAGTCTTTTCTAAGTTTTATTATTTTTTATGATTTTTGTATACATATATATGTTCCGCTGCATAGGTTCACGTGGAAGGGTAGTTTCGAAGGAAATTATAATGTGAGAGAAATTTTCAAGTTTCATGTTATTATTTTGATTCCTAAATGATTTTTATATTGCTCAAGGTGCTTTTTTAACTTTTAAAACGTTTTTGATTACGAGCGGTGAGTATGTATGACTTAGGGGTAGTTTTTTGGGAACGTATTATAAATTATCGGAGAGAAAAAAAAGAGCAAAAAAATAACAACTAACAGTGTTTTCTAAGTTGTATTGTTTTTTATACTTTTTTCATACATATATATGTTCCGCTGTATACGTTCACGTGGAAGGGTAGTTTTTCGGGAAAATTTTGGAAAGGGGAAATTTTGAAGTGCCGTGTAATCAATTTGGAGTTCTAAATCATTTTTGCATTCTTCAAGGTGGTTTTCGAACTTTCAAAACGTTTTTGATGACGAGGGGAGGGTATGTATGACTTAGGGGTAGTTTTTGGGTAACGCATTATATATTATCGGAGAGCATTAATCATTTTTAGTGAGTTTTCGTAGGTGGCGGCGCTAAGTGGACCGACTTCTCTAAAAGAGGTATTTGGGGGAAGAAAATTAACCGGTAGATTAGTCGCGTCAAATCTGGCGTGTTGCACCCGTTGTTGCGCTGTATGATTATTTTCAATTTTCTCAGGGACTTTTTCTGTTACTGAACGCGTCATTGATGCCGTATTTATCAATCGTGGTATTGTCATCGAATTTATCTCGGCAATCTCTAACATTTCACTTTCGTATGGTATTAATCTGTTTATCTTTTCTAATGCGTCTCCCATTCTATCTACTATCTGTGAAAAAAATAAAGGCACCTCGATTTTTGTACAGATTTTCATGAAAATCTCAACAACAAAAAATTCTAAAAATATGAGACAATATGCGTGTTGCAAGTAAAGGTTTTTGGCAATACTGACCTTGAATTTCTGAATGTCCAGATGATTAGCGGTTATTTCCAGGCGAATGAAAAGTGAAAAAATACCATAATCATATCATCAGTTCCGAATGCTCAACTTTAAATAGCTCTAATTCACTGAAAATGAATTATGAAAATTCTGAGAAAATATATGGTTTCGCTGATCTTTTCCGTGCACAACGGTGAAATTTAAAGTAAAAAATTAGCATTTGTTAATATGTTATTAAAAACACGAAGGGGTGTGTCATATCCGTAACTAAGGAACGTACAGAGATGATTCTTGAAGCAAATTACACATTTTTGGCTTCCGAAAGTGATGTATGTATTGTCAATAAGCAAAAATTTGCACTTGCATATTTAAAACATTATTTTTTTGTTGGAAAAATACAAAAAACTTTACGATAATCGAGGCAGCTGTATCCCTTTTTTGCATCAAAGCTTAAGGTCTTTCGTATTATTCGCAGAAGAAAATAATGTTTTAAACATTCAAGTACAACTATTGCTTCTTGACAATACATACAACACTGTCAGAAGCCAAAAATGTGTAATTTGCTTCAAGAATAATCTCTGTACGTTCCTTAGTTTCGAAGATGACACCTCCCTACGTGTTTGTCAATAACTTATTAACAAATTATTATTTTTTGCTCTAATTTTACAATTGTGCACAGAAAGGATCAATGGAACCATATATTTTTTTCATAATTTTCATCATTTATTTTCAGTTACTTAGATCTATTTAAAGTTGATTATTCGGAAATGACAATATGATTATGATACTTTTTCAGCTTTTGTTCGCCAGAAAATAATCGCTAATCATCTGAACAGTTTAAAACTCTTGTATCAGTATTGCCAAAATCTTCACCTGCAACATTCATATTGTCTCATATTTTTAGAATCTTTTTCTTCTAAAATTTTCATGATAATCTGTACGAAAATCCAGGTGCCTATATTTTTTTGTGCAAATGGTAATTGTTCTTCGGCATCATCTGAATAATTTTCTAAATTGACTTTATTATCCTGATATACTCCTACTTGATAGTCACTATTTTTCGGGTTTACTGTATTAATGGGATATGCCATTTCTCAAACTATCTTTCACGATCTTACGTTCATTCAATAGCTGTCACTATGTATCCGTATTTCATATTTCTATTTACATTGTGCGCACGTATTAGCACTATAATTGTGTATTAATATTATCCCTCACTTTCGCGTCACGGCTTTACTAAATGACCGCACGAGAATCTGAAATCGCAGTCACTTTGAAATAGCATTGGATTCTTAAACTTTTCATACGAAAGCTTTCTGAATCTTCGCTGTACTAAAATCCTTTATTCACACTCAATTTCGAAGCTAATTATGTAAAGGAAAGTAAAGGAGACGAGATAAGGTTGAACTTTATGCTTGACAGGGGCTTCGGCCTCCCTCCCCTGACAGTTCTCCTGTTTTTTTTATCGATTTTTGCGGGAAATGCATTAAATTTTCGCGTAAACACTTGAAAAAATCGATTTTTAATACAAAATTTTCCGTTTATTTTTGTAATTTTTAAGTTTCCTATTCTCGATATAATGATTTTATGAAAATCTTCACTCACGGAATATCAAAACTTGATTTTTTTAGCATCGGGAGCACATCCATTTTCAGATTATTGTATAATAGAGCTGCCTAGATTATATGCTGAGGGATGAGGGGAAACGGGAGGCCCTCAAAATGGGCAGATGAGAGATATGAAATAAGGAGTGAATGTGGTATGTAGATATGAACAGAAAACATGTTTCCATTTGTCAGAGAGGTGTAGAGTACAGAAGAGAGAATGAAATGGATTCTAAATAAAAATTGTCATGGGGAGGATAGATGAAGAAGCTGGAAGATCTGACACAGAGAAAGGGAGAGATCTGGTTGCGTAGGGTAGGAAAAAGAAGACAAACAAGGACTCCGCATACAGGGGAGTTACGAAGTCATGTTGCGGACTAGAGTTCAATTTTGAAATTGATAGTGGTAAGAGGAAATCGAAACCCAGGGCAAAGTCGCAAGTATTTAGAAATAAGAATAATAATTTAAGACAATATGTAGCAAATAGTTATCAAGATGATATCAGGCTTGTGTGTAGGAACTCCAGTAATGGTTATGTAAAGACTCTCAAACCTTTAAAAGGCAGAGAGTAAACAAAATAAAGAACAACTTGATTAAAGGTTCAAGTACTTGGTTCAAAATATATTTTAGATTTAGTTAACGAAAAGTTTGATAAAGAGGAAAATTTTACAGTTTTCGTTTTTTTCTCGTCAGAAACGATTGACAAATATGAGAAAAGGCCTTAAAGCCCCCGCACCAAATTTACAGTAAATGGCTTTTTGTGAAAATTCTACTTTTTTTTGTATTTTGGAACTATCAAAGCAAAAATTTAAAAGAACAATGGACAGTTCCAGATCTTATCAATTAGACTCAACGAAACAAAAAGTTGATACCCACGAACTGGAAAAATTATCGATTTTTTTGTATACAGCATGTTTGAGGGGTGTTTACATACCTTAAACATCTAAAAATGTAAATCATAATTTTTTCGCAACTAAATAACTAGCCATCCTTCTCGCATGCTACAGGGTGAAATCACTTTTAAATTAGTAGAGGAATCGTGCATAGCAACAGTATGTCTTCAAATTAATTTTAATGGATATTTTAACATCCCCTAAGCTTTGGAACCAGGTACATTGTATTCTTTAATTAATTGAAACACAAGAGATGGTTTTATCCCTTAAAAATTGAATCCGGAATATCAATATTTCTTAATGACTAAAATCACAAAAGGTTATCTGATTAATGTATGGGGATAAGAAATCATATTAAAGTAAGTAGGAAAAGTTCGCACGTCAAGGATATGTATTTGAATTTTTGTAAACGTTCTTTAAACATCCCTTAATTATAGAGAAAAAACCGATATTTTGTAAAACCTTCACAAAATATTGATTTCCTTGTTTCCATAACTAAGGAATGTTATAAGTTATGAAATATTAATGAAAACAATCTCCTGTGCTTTATCCAGTATGAAACATCGATTTCCTTGTTTCAATAATTCAGGAATGATTAAACTACCCTGATAATAAATTCTAATGCAAATCCTGCAAGAAGACGATTCCTGTGTATGTTTGGAAGTGATACTGCAATATTGTAGGCCTGAATATTAGTACGAAATAGCTTTGGTGATTTATCCCGTTCAAAATCTTAATTTCTGTGCTCCTGTAACTAAGGGATGATAAAACATCCCTTTAAACAATTCAAAGACATATCCTTTTCTTCATCGCCTTTCCTACTTTATTGTAGTTATTAATAAATGTTGATATATTGGATTCAATGTTCAAGAAATAAGAAAAAAAAACCTGGAACGTCGAGAAATTACAAGAAATGTATAAGTGCAAAATCACAAAATTCCAAGACAATTCATTTTGTTGGATTTAGCTGCTCGCAGGTGGCCTACCGGCGGTCACGGAGTCTACCACGCCCTCTCGGCTATCCCTTCTCCTACCCTCTCTCTCGAACCTTGCGCGCTCTCCGAGAAGAGAGTGCGTTATGACACTGTGGAATCTTGCGCATCAATCTGTGGCTTCTCTTGCGCATTAGCCTGTGGCTTGGATTGCGCGCTGCATTAGGAGCTGCACCTCGACTCGCGTCCTTTATGACTCTGTGGCGTCTTGCGAATCAATCTATAGCTTCTCTTGCGCATCAGCCTGTGGCCTGCATTGCGAGCCGCATTAGGAGCTATGGATCATCTTGCGTGCGTTATGCCCTTGTGGCGTCTTGCGCATCAATCTGTGGCTTCTCTTGCGCCCCAGCCTGTACACTGCATTGCACGCCGCATTAGGAGCTGTGGATTAACTAACGTGCGTTATGACCCTGTGGCGTTTTGCGCATTAATCTGTAGCATCTTTTGCGCATCAGTCTGTGAACTGTAATGCGCGCTGCAATGGGAGCTGTGGCTCAACTCGCGTGCTTTATGGCCCTATGCCGTCTTGCGCATCAATCTGTGGCCTGCATTGCGCGCCGCATTATGAGCTGTGACTCGACTCGCGTGCATTATGACCCTGCGGTGTTTTGCGCATCATTCTATGTCCTTTATTGTGCATGAGTCTGTGGCCTACATTACGCGTCGCATAAGGAGCTGTAGCTGTCGGAACGTAGTTCGATGACTGGACTGGCTTAATTATGCCTATCTTTGATTTATTGTTTATGTATTATGTTGTTTGATTTTTCCCATTTTCGATTTACTGAGTTATGGCTATTGTCATTTTATCTGATTTTGCCTAATGTGTTATGTACCAACCAATTTTCGGACTTTGAGGTTTCCTTTTTTTATGAATACCCCTTTTGATGAAACTGTGACTACCGGTTCAGTTAAATTGTGCTTTACCCCTTTTATTAAATTTGTTGCCGTTTTTGTGAATTTTGACCATCACCTTTTATTAAACAGTGACTATCCCTTTTTGTTGAATCGATTACTTCTTTCTGGTAAAATTTTGACAAACCACTTCTGTTAAATCATGCCTGCCCCTGTTGTTAATTTGACTGCCCCTTTTTTCTTAATTGTAGTTTCCCCTCTCGTTGAGATAGGACTCCCTCTTTTCTTAATTTGACAACCCTTTGATTTTGTTGAAATATGAGTACCCCCTTTTTCTTGAATTGATTAACTATTTTTGGTGGAATATGACTACCCCTTTTTGTAATCAGCGATCTTGAAAACCTCCTGATACCAATTTTTAAAAAACCCAAAATTTATTTAATATACTCATCCGGCATATTGGATCCGCCATTTTGTTTCTTTAAGTTTTTGACATCAGGTTCGCAATGAGCGATTTTTGAAACCTCCTGATCCCAATTTAGCATATTCGTCCACCATATTAGATCCGCCATTTCTTCTCAGAATGTTTGAAATCGGATTCCTAATAAGCGACCCCAAAAACTAGTGATTAACGAAACTTGGCCCATTATATTAACATTTTATACTGTTGGACAGCGTTTTGCGATTTCGTCCCACTGTGAGGCAGTTTTATTGGAAAAAATATTTCTCTTATTTTAATTCTTTTTGCCCTTCACATTTTTCACAAATTGATTTTCTTGAGTTTTTTTATAGTTTTTAAAGGAACATAATTCTTTTTAAGCCTTCTTGTGCAATTTTGTTGCATATTTTTTTTTTAAGTTTATTTTGATTTGATAAATGTACATTCAAATATTAAAAAGGGACAGTAAGCTATAGACTCTGTGTCGTTCTTAACTGTTCGGTTCTTTTACTGTTTTTAAAACATCAATTTTTGATCAACCAAAAATTGAATTTATATTTTAAATGTGATGATTTTGTTGCACTTAATCTCAACCGACACCTCAAATATTAACAATACGAGACGGATCGCATGATTAAGCACAAGTTTTTACGTCATTTCAGATATTTTGAAATTATTTCCGAAATCCGAAGCAATTTTTCAATCCTCTTCAACCCGCATCAATCCCTCCTTTAACCCAAAATTATATTTTAATCTCAATACATGTCTCAACCCCAAATTCAATATGAATGGATCCGAGGCTCACATATCAATGCTCCTTTATCACGATAGATTACGAGTATGAATCGTAAAAAATGTCTTTTCGAATTGCAAGAACTTGAATTTGTAGCAAAAAAGTTGGAAAAATTTAAATATTATTTTTAGTAACAAAAATATTTTTGCAAAATATATGAAACATATAATCATGAAATTTCTATGTAATTTCCCCCAAAAATATATTTATTTAATTTTTATTCTGATTTGCCTACAGATAAGATGTTTTCAAATTTATCCAACTTTTTTTTATTTCAACTTCAAGTTCTTGCAATTCTAAAAGAAATTTTGTACAATTCATAATCGTAAGCTGTTGTGATACGATGAAAAAAGCTTGAAAATGAGCACAAGTTATTGAAAATTTAAGAAACCATTGAAATTTACACTATTTATGCAATATCTAATTAAAAATTAGACTAATTGGCTTCACCTTGGGCTTATTATAAACAGAAATTTGAAAACAATCAACCTTTTAAAGAGAAATTGTTTAGTTTCGGTATAATTAAAGCGATAAATACAACAACAAAAAAGGTTTTTCCAAGTGAGTCCAAACTTTTGCAGGGCAGTGTATTTTTTTACATGCTCCTGACGTACTCGTTGTTTAACTTTATAGCCGAGATTTTTCTCTGGATATTGTAATTGTTAAGATGGCCGTTGTAGCAAGAATGGAAGACTTTGTTTTCTTTGATTGAAGCTATACCTAACAGTTCGAGTCACACTAACAAAAATGTTTGTTTGAATCAAAAAGAAAAACACGACAATTCATCTACCAGAGTCAGCAAAAAGAAAAATCGATCGCGAGTGGTTTTAGTTCGAATTTGCGCTCTAGCTGTGCCAGGAGCTAAGCCAGCATTGAAGGGTTAAACATTTAGGACGACGACACATACTAAAGGGGCCAGTTGTTAAGAACTATATGCACGTATATATATATATATATATATATATAATTAAAAATTTGTCATAAGGACAACCGCAGGATTTCGCCGGGAGCGGGTGCTAATCTGGAAAATTACAACCGCTTCCAGTGAAATCGCGGTAAAATTTCAGCCACAACCACGTCTCACGACCGTGAGATAGGTGGTTACAGTCTGTAAAGGAATCAATACGACGATCCAACAAAAGCCTCATGCACCCTAAGAACACGGAGCGACCCAAGGACAACCGCCTTCTGCATTTTTCCCGCAAGTGTTTTAGCATATTCTTTACACGCAGGGATGCTTTTTAGGCCATTAGCAAGTAAAAGCTTGGCACCTCCAAGAGCAGCCGCTGATAAGAAAGATTAATTTAACAGAGTATTCCGGGTACAATCGTTGCAACTCCCTTATAAGGTCTCGATACCTCTCTTTCTTTTTATTCTCCTTGGTTATGATGTTTTTTTCAGATGGTGCCGAAAATACGATAACGAACATGGTTCGCTTCTCGAAGTCAAGAAGAACCATGTCAGGCCTCGAGTGAGAAATAGAAACAATTGTCGATAACATAAAGTTCCAGTATATGCGGCACTTATTCTCGACAATTGCCTCGATTTCCCTAAAAGCATTTAGAGGCGCGATATTAAGGTTAATGCCTCAAGAGTGACAGAGATGGTAATAAAGGACTGTTAGTGCCGCATTTTGCCTTTGAATGTAGGTCGTTTCCGCGTGAGTTGGACAACCAGATAGTATGTGAGCTACATGCTCGGGGTGTGCATAGCACGCCCTGCAGCTATCATCAGGAATGTCTTGGCTCAAAATGTGGCGAGGATATGTTAAGGTGGAAATGACACCGTATTGGCATGCAAAAAGGAAACCCTCTGTACCAGACTTCAATCCGGGCGATTTAAGGAAAGCAAACGTTAGCTCACAAGACATTGACTGATCCGTCACATTTCTGTGGAAGATACCGTG
>NC_046662.1:125954575-125960536 GCF_010883055.1 Belonocnema kinseyi
TTTTTAGCATAGATCTTAAGATCGTCCATGTAAAATACATAAGTGACCTTGTACTTTCGATCTGCAGGTTTGCCGCACAAGTACCCGTCGGAATGGCGAAGTTCTAGAGATAGTGGCAATAATGTAAGGCAAAAGAGAAGTACGCTCATGTTGTCGCCCTGAAAGACATCTCTCTGAAAGGTGACCTTGTTAGTTGGCACACGATTTTTTCCAGATGAGATAGTAAATCTGGTTTTCCAAAGCGGCATCAATCTCTCTATGCACCTAACTATTTGCGGATGAACCTTTAAGTTTTCTAAAAGACAGATGATAAGTCTATGGGAGGTCGAATCGAAAGCTTTCCGATAATCAATCCAGGCCATCGAAATATCACGCTGGTAGAATGCTTCATCTTTACAGACACATCTATCGATGAGCAGGTTCTCCCGACATCCGGCTATGCCTTTCTTTGAGCCTCGTTGTTCATGCATTTCTTGTCACACAGGTTCAATTGAACGAACAATCCTACCATTTAGAATAGCTGTGAATATCTTATAAAGTGTGTTGAGTCAAGTTATTGGCCTGTAATTCTTCGGGTCAGCTTATTTGCCTATTTTCGGCAGGAGTATTGTGCGCCCTTCCACCAACCACTTCGTAATCGGCTCTTCCGGCTTCAAATATGAGGTGAAAATACGGGCCAAATGTTGATGGGTTGAAGAAAACTTCTTCCACCAGAAGGTTTTGATAGAATCTGGTCCCGGTGCGGAATTGTTCTTCATCCCTCTTAATACATTTTTCACCTCCTCGGTAGTGATGGATGGGCATTCTTTATCAGGTGTTATGAGGGCAACACATAACTCCTTGAAGCTATTTATATTTTCTGAGTCTTCGACAGTGATGGTCAGCAGCTTTGACTTGTTAAGTGTGTGATAACCGGTCTGCTGTTCGCGCGCGAACTTTCGAACCTTGGTCTTAGTGCCGCCTCTCTTTCTTTGTTGCCGGCTTGTTCTAGCTGTGGTAGAGGAGGCGTTTCGCTTACATAGCCTCTTTTTCGAAGTAGTTCAGCATGGCTTCGCAGACGTTCCTGAAAAAAGTGCGGTTGCTCCGGGTGTTTCTCGCACCACAGGGCATGCAGCCGTGCCATGTAACCCCGTTCAGGGGCCATACTCGCATCGTAGCCCTCTAGCAAGTCGTGATTCTGTCGCACCGTCCACCCAAAGGTCGCGAGATTCCGCCGATCCATCGCATTGAATCCATTTTCATTGGCTCCGCCAGCTCTAGATTGGTCGGCATTGTTGGCCTACCCATTGTCGGAAGCCCTGCGCGTTCTGTTGTTTTGAACCGCACTTACTACAACTATGTTTGGTGTTGTCATGGTTGTTCCCACGAGAAGCTAGGGAAAGGGGTTCGTCCATCCTTGTAAAGCCCCGCAAGGATAAGGATAAGGTTACGTACTCTGAGGGTCGCCCGGTATCCCAGAGTCACCGTTCTAGAAACCTCACCCAGGTGCCATTCAGCTTTCGGCACGGTTTTTAACACCTCCGCTTGGGGGGGGGGGGTAATTCCCAAAGTAAATTAATAAGATTATATATTGTGATTTTAAAATAAAGTGCACGTATAATTACTAGCTGATTGTAAATATAACCGAAGCTCAGGAACACTTATATATATTTAATTTAAATGTCGGACTCTGGTTCACATCTCATTATTATAATTTATCATTGTTTTATTCAGAAATGGAAGCACAGCGTTAAAAAATAATAAGAATTAATCATTCTGATTGAATTAGTGCTTCTGCTTTTACGTATACAAGGATAATTATTATTAAAAATAGACATTTGAACAAGCTTATACATAATTTTTATGAAGAATGCTCAATTTTGAACTTAATTACAAATAATTACTACACTTGAGAAAAATCTATAATTAATTTAAATAGTATATATTGAATGTAAACAAAAACTTTTCTCAATTTATCTAAAAGATTTATTCAAACAAACCAAAAATTTATTTGAACCAAAAAAAATAAGGACAGACAAAGAATTTATTTGAATCAAACAAACAACTGTTTGACCCCATATTAAAGAAATCATTTGATTGATTCAAATAAACATTTTTTTAGCCAACTCTCAGGTAATCTTTATCAGCTAGTTCTATTATTTCATACTGAATCGCAAATAAAATTATATTAAATTTATATTAATAATGGATATTTTCATATGAAATATGATCCTGTTTCATTTTACATGACTGACAGTGAACGTTTAATAAAATGCCGTAATTTCCTCCGTTGACTAAATAAAGTTTTGTAAAATTTAACACATAAATATTCTCCGTGCATATTTATACAGCTCCTCAAACTGCACAGACTCTCACTGAAGAAGAGGCATTAACAGAAATTGAAAATAAAAATGATATTCCGGTAACTGTAGTGAGAATAAAAGAAAGATAGTTCAGACTTTACCAAATGAAAAAATAGCGCATCTGACTCAATTGAAAATCTTTATAGAATGAATATGGCTTTGTGTCATAGAGAAAATACGTGCTGCAATAATCAAAGTGCAGATATACACTGTTAGAAATTTCTATAGCGCTTTTACTATAAATTTAGTGAAAGCAATATGCATATGTAGTAGCCCAATAGCCGACACAGTCGATTAGCCGCAGGCTGTGTCAACTCTTATACGTGCGTTTGACCACTTATAGACACTAGCGCATCTAAAAGGATGTCGCAAACTAAAGAGTATCTGTATGTTCGTGCACGTGTGTGTATATATCATTTGAATGGCATGCATTAAAATTAGAGAAAATAAACGAATTAATTCAAAATCATATAAATTTAAGACGGAATATGTGTAAATACTGTTTCCTGTATCATGTTTCGATATAAATTTGTACAATTCTGCAATAATTCTCCAAAAAAATGAACAAATACATGAAACATGAAATAAAACTTTTCTACGAAATTTTATTTATTCGCATTAAAATAAAGAAATTCAATCAGTGACTTCATGCGTACAATGTAGAAAATGTACAAAAAATAAAAATATATTATTTCGAATAGTATTTTGATATAAATGTTGATTTTTTAATTCACTGATTTTACTTCATACGACGGGACACCACTTTTAAAAACTTTGCAAAACTTTAGGTGACTTGGCGTGTTTCGACGAAATCATAACCTTGGAAGACTTTAGAATAACGTTGCGAGAATATTTTTTTTAAATATCACCCCCACTTTTTCCTCTATAATAGAGCCATATAAGAGGAGGTCGATAATTACAAGAGTATACGTGATCAATGCGCCCATGGCAGTCAACCCAGCCGGATTACGTTTTGAAGTACGTGCGTTGGGGCGACTAATTCGTACTGTAACATTTTGAATTTAATGCTGTAAAATGTAACTCAAATGAAAGATAAATATTTACTAAGATCCTGCGGTGAAATATTATATCATTTTTTGACAGGAATATGATTTGATCAATATTGCAACAATTTCAAAATATGAATAATTATTATATTATTACACTATACTTTACAATAATTAATTAAGGAAGTGTATACGCGATATAACCTTAAATATGTGTGCTGAAAGACCCTTATTTTAAATAATTTTCACAATTTCTTTGTAAAGTGTGAGATGATATTTAAAAAAAAATGTTGAAATCATCGCTCTTGAATATTTATAAAAACTCATCCTGGCGGACCGAAGGAATCGAATGGAGCCTCTACAAAGTACCCGAAAAGACCCCATTGGGTCCCGATTCGGTTTCTTCTTTAAAAAACTCAAAAAAACAGCAAGATCAACTTTGCAATTGTTGAAATTCAGATTCTACGTTAAAATTCCCTATAGAAGGTCACGTAATAATCGCAGTAGTTTTTTTTGCAACGGTAAAAAGTTTTTAAAAAATATTAGACGTATAACACCTGTTGACTGCTACACTTCAAAAGCATCATCTGTTAGTAGCAGTCAACAGGCGTTATAGATCTTATACTTTTTTTAAACTTTTTAACGCTACTAAAAAAAGTATTGCGATTATTACGTGACCTTCTATAGGGAATTTTAACGTAGAATCTGAATTTCAACAATGTCAAAGTTGAGTTTGCTGTTTTTTTTTTGAGTTTTTTAAAAAGCAAACCCAATGGGGACCCAATGGGGTCTTTACGGGTACTTTGTAGAGGCTCCACTCGGTTCCTTCCGTCTGTCCGGCCATACATTAAATCAGAGTTTGCTGCAACACAGTATTATAGTGTAGAGAATGTAATTGCCTCTTTTATTTCGTATTTTGTGGAAACTAAGTAGCTCAATAAATAAGGCTTTAACATTCTTTATTGTAGTAAGCTTGTCAAAGTTGAAAATTTTGTTTGTGTCTCACAAAAATGAGTAATGAAATTAATAATTTTCTCAGGAATTTTATTCTGTGCGCTTAGAATATAACTTTTTTAAATTATTCATAGATAGAAATGCTTAATAGAATTATTCTAAATTACTTCATTTTATTTTAAAATTGGTTGTCCTAAGACACCTTTCAAGACACTACGTATCTACAGCACTGGCTACCTTCCTTCCTTTTCAGAGAGCCACCACCACCCCAAACCTCTGAAGCGGACTAGAGAAACTGATGGTGAACCTCGAACATGTGGTGAATTAGTCGATTTCCCCTCAGTGAAAAGGCATGGTTTACAGGACCACCACGTAAAATATTGCAGCATTTTAATTAATTATAAATAAAAAATCTTACAGTTTCCGCCAGGGTAAAATTAAAGATCTTTGGTAAAATTAAAAATTGCGATGTAATTGTTAATCACACGAAAGTCATCTTACCGACGCATGGTATTTTTACACGCTGCGACTGAATTTTCTCTTCTGAATGTAAAGTTCGTACGAGGGAATGTATAATTTTATTTTGATCAAGTGTGTAATATTACACTGCTGTTCGATGGTCCTTTTATTTACATCGCTAGAGGTTTTAATTTCATATACTTTTGTAAGATCACACAGTGAAGTGTGTGATATTTACAATTATACAGTATGTAATTTTTCAAAAATTTGTAATTTTACACAAATCTATTTTTACAATGTAAAAGCATTTGGTGATCCAGATCTATGTCATGCAATCCAAACTGGCGTGAAATAAAAGAGAATTTATTGTACAAAAATTAATATTTCAAGATTAACTTTATATAAATGAAAGATAATTTCCGATTTTTAACCTTGCCTGGATAATATTTCGTCTTGTAATTGCTTAATTTTTATTCGTGGTTATAGTGATGATTACTGTGCCAGCGCTGTCTATCGTTGTTTAACTTCATTAAATTGGAGAGAAATGGTGATTCCCATTTGTGAGTTTCTTTTTGCGCTTTTTTCTATATGGTGTTAAATCAGTTCTAATTCTTCTACAATAGTGTAATTTATTTCGAAGAAGATATATCAGTGAGAACAATTTTTTTTTATGTTTTCTGTTGCTGATTCTACATGTTTTCCCGATTTTTTTTCTGTGATTGTTTAAAATCTGGTGTTCCGATTTATAGCCCGAGTTCATTCATAATTTACCGTTTTCCTACTTCTGCTGAGAACGTCGTAGCTGACCACAGCTTTTATGCCATTGTAGCCCAGTAGGCACAAAATTTGGCGAATTATTTACGACATCGTTACGACATGTTTAAGACAACTTTACGACATTCTATGCCCATTTCGTTCAGTCGTCTTTATGATATTGTAAAGACATCAGATCAGACGACATATTTACGATATCATAAAGACGACTTAACGACATGGACATAGGATGTCGTAAAGTTGTTGTAAATATGTCGTACCGATGTCGTAAAGACGTCGCCAAATTTTGTGCCTACTGGGAGAATACACTTTTAACAAATAGTATGGGGTTTATTCACAAACTTCGTGATACGATTAAGGGGAGGGGGGTCTACCGAAGTATCATTCTGCATGTTAACAGCAATCGAAAAAGTATCACGCAGGGA
>NC_046662.1:125960636-125966724 GCF_010883055.1 Belonocnema kinseyi
CTGATGAGAGCAGTCTGCCCAGACATATTGGACAAAGCCTGGTTTTTACCCCATCATTGACGGACTGGGTTGCAATCAAGTACACGATGGGGGGACCTACAGGTTAAGGTGGGTTTCGAACCACCAGAAGCTCAGTAAAGGTACATTTAAAAATTTCTAGAGGTGCCGGCTCAGGGATCGAACCCCGGACCTCTGAGGTGAATTCCGCATGTCTCACCAACTGAGCCACTGAGGCTCAGTTATTTATTTATTACTATTATTATTGTGATGAAGATATTATTCGGCGAAATAATTGAATAAGCATATGTTGTTGAATATCAAAGACGAGAATTGCCTGATCTTCGTCTACTACTTACGTTGAAACAAAATATTATAATAACTGCTCCTGATATTGTTGATAAGTATATTTTCGCTAATTCCAAATCCTGAAAAAATCGCACACTTTATGATATCTTCGTGAAAAACAAGATCCATGGTCCATGACATTAGTGCAAATATTTGAAAGGGAAATGCCGAATATATAATTTTATTGAAACTTGGTATGTCAAAGCGGTTGAGAGAGCCGATAGAATTTTTGGCAGTTCACTGCAAAATAAAAGTCACTATTATGCGGTCGCCTGTAGATTCATTGAATCAGCACACCGTAACTATTAATGATGAAGAAAATAATGATTTCATAAGAACTAGGATAGAGAAATTAACTAAGTTACTTGATTATTTTTTCATAAATGAACGAGGTCCAGAAGCTAGAAAATTCATCTATGCAGGAAAAAGTAACGTATTTGAGAAACATCGTAGAGGAAAACATCTAAACAGGAATTACGTAAAGCACAATCCAACGCTATTGGGCGCATAAATTTAATTATTCTAAGCCAAATATATCTTTTTAATTTTATATTGTTACTGATAGCAGTCAAAGGAGCAATAACTTTTGAAGATGTTAGAACAGTGCATGATAAAATGCATGACACATTTCACAGTGCAAGTTCAGCATTTATTTGTACGATTTAAATACACTGTCATCCAAATAATCTAGAAAACTAGGAGGAATTCCAGGATGCAATGTCATAAGATTTTCAGAGACATTATAATTTAAATAAAGCACATAGATGAGCTTATATTCAAATAAACAATTTCCTATCACATGAATGATCTGATCTTCGTAATTTTTCAGGGATGACTGAACAATTGAAGACGATATTGCAATTGATAATTGATATAATGACAAAATAGTATTGCAGCAACATGAGAAAATGATAAAACTGGTATGCTGCATTATAAAGAATTGAACGCAAAACAGAAATATATTTTCAAAAAGAATTTTATGTTGTCATGACGAAAGAATAAACTTCTTCTATACTTCATGTTTTTTATTTGATGGGCCAGGTGGATTAGGTAGAACATATATTTAGACTACATTATATCACTTATTAAAAAGTAATGAAAAGACTTTCTGTATAATGGCATTTACAGGAATTGCGTATAATTCTTATTAAAACAAAATATGCGAACTTTACCAAGCGAGACAAAATTTGCGTAATATTTATTGTCTGTTGGCATTGGGACTTTAAATGACAATTATAATAATTTAATAGCTCCAAGAAATGTGTAGCTTCGAGAACTGATAACATGATACAAACTACATTTCAAGAACTAACTGAAAATCGCAGATACGTAGATATAGCGAAAATAGCTACGTTATCTGCAACGAAATGTTCATTTAGAAGAAATCAATGGGAGGTTTGTAGAATTACTTGACGAGACAACAGAATGCATTTATAGCAGCATGGATAGTACGAAAATTTTCGACAATGGAGACATTGATGATGTAATACTATAATATAATAATAATAATGGCGCTTTGAACTCAGTATCGGTGAGAGGTAGATTATAAGGAGGAACATTCGCATTCTCCCAATTCAGAATCTGAGTTAACTAATGCAGCTGAATCAAAAGCGGACATTCCAGTCAGTTAGCAATGTTTTAGCATTTTACCAAGTCTGGAAATCTTAGCAGCCTCACATAAATACAGAATTGCCCTTGAAAGCGTACCTACTTGTTCGCTTTCCGGTTCAAGAAGAAACGATTCCGAAACAGCTCCCGCATCAGAAGACTGGCTATTGATAAGCAATCTAAACCAAATTTTGGTCCTTGTGAGCATCCCTGTAGACACCTAAGAAGAAGATAGCCCAGCCGAGAGACCGACGCAAGACGATTTCCGTTCTTTTTCCAAATTCGAACAGTCTCTGGCGGAACAACAATCTGATTTCTGGAACCAAAAAGTGTTTGGCAAACTACCTGAAATCGATAATAAAAGCCTCCTGAAGGGGTGAATCCCGTACCGCGAGCGGGCCGGTAAATTGGAACAACTGGTGTTGCAGCTGCTCTAACTAACGTCTACGAAGTGGATAATGAACCGAAATCAAGATCATAGAAAACACGTAAATTAAGGCTTTCTGCCCCCTTTCCTACATATCACCCAATAGCGCGCTCAAAGCCTTATCACTTATTCAGCAAAGTGCGATTCTCGGCTGCGGAGGATGGGCTTAATTCTGGTGAAGGATATATCACCAAGGGAAGGTGTAAGACGACAGCATAGGCGATTGCATTACCCTACTCCCATAAGGTTGCCGCCTACAAATGTAGGAATTATTACAAAACCCAATTAAAAAATGCAGGCTTCCGTACTACAAAGCAGTTACGAATCACTCACATGTATGCTTGACAAAATTATATACTTTTCAGCTGCAAATTACGAGCGAGTAAGCCCCATATCGAAGTTGCTCATAGTTGTTGGGGCTATTGACTTGGAAGAGATAGGAAGCGCCCGTACAAAAAATGCAAAGTCCTAGTCACACCTCACGGGCGATTTAAAGTGTATACCCTTATCCACAAATACCGACATTTTGACGATCTCCTCGAAAAAGAGTTATAGCTGAGTTTGCGCAACTTGCTAGTGGTTCTGAAACGGTATCAGGTTCAGCATTTCCGAATAGCGCGTTATGGAGATATGTGCGATAGCCTGTAGAGGAATGTCTAGAATGGCAAGCTCGTGAACGTTTTCGCAAACACGAGAATAATAATCACGATTTGTTATGGCAAAAACGAAATTCAACCAGAAAAAATTCGGGCAAAAATAATCACAAAGTTTCCTAATAGGCTAATCAGCGGAAACAACGGTGTCGCGAAAAAGTATCGCAGAATTAGGGAGCAATATACGTGGCGAAGTATGCATGATGACGTTACCGAATATATCCGTAGATGTCGAAATTGAGCTGAACAAAAGCTCATACGTGCACGCACTCGAGAGCCGGTGTTAATCACAGAAACCCCTTTGGATACCTTCGATAAGGTCTTCCTTGACACGGTAGGTCCCTCATGGACAACACCTGATGGGAATCGCCACATCGTCAAAATACAGGATAACCCAAGCAAATATTGTATTAAAGTTGCGATGCCTAACGTAGACGCAGTTACCATAGCGCAGGCGTTGGCAATGAATCTGTCCTCTGTGTACGGAGAGCCAATTTGCATCTTAATAGACCGCGGCAAAGTGTACGTTAGGAAGCTCATGCAGAAGCTCTTTATAATCTTAAACATCAAGAATGTTACAACCTCGGGATATAGACCACAGACAAACGGGGCACTAGAAAGGAGCCATGTGGTCCTAGATGAGAAAATCAGACAGTATGCAAGCGATTATGACGACTGGGATCGGATCCTCCCATATGCGCTATTCGCTTATAATATATCGGTCCACGAAGTGACGAACTTCACGCCCTTGGAGTTCGTTTCAAATCGCCAGGCAAGGACACTATCCGCACTGAAGTGTGGCGATCGACCGTTTCACTCGAAGTGGAGCCGCTACTGAATGTTCTTCCCGACTACTCACGAAGGTAAACGTGTAAACGTGGGTTATGAATGCAGTAATGTCATTCGGTATTCCCGACTGCGCCATAAAATAGCGAATGCTGAACGACTATTAGAACAATTCATTGAGGCGATAACTGAGCTGGAGTATCATTCCTACCTGCATTCTCCAACTTCCTCACCATCAGCAATAAAACGTGAAAGGAGAACAGTGCAATGGTTTGGATTCATCAGGAAACTAGCCAAACCTACCATTGGAGTCCTTACTTACAAAAAAGACAAACGGTATAAGAGAACTACGTTTTTTACGCAGTTTTTATCTCCTCAATCGTTGAAAATCGATGTCCTTTTCGATGGTCCTTTCGATGGTCTCTTCAGGGATTCATCCCCAGTTATAACCCTTTTGAGAAAATCAGGATCATTATTGACTTCATTCAACATCTCCTGAGCGATGGTCATGCGATGAATCTTTTGATCAAAATTAAGCAGTTTTGGAACAAATTTCGCTGACGCATGTCTCATGCCCAAAACGTCCGAAAAAATAGCATGACATGAGCCAACCGATATGCGAACATCTTCAGCAACTTCTTTGATGGTAATTCGGCGATTTTTCAACACCATTTCTTCCACTGCTTGCAAGTTTCCATATGTTGTTGACGTGCTGGGACGTCCAGGACGAGGTTCGTCTTCGACATCCTCTCGGCCTTCTTGGAACAGCTTGTACCACTTATACACATTTTTCTTACTCAGAGTAGACTCACCGTATGCAAATGTCAACATTTTAAGAGTTTTAGAGCACTAGATTCCATTTTTCACAAAAAATTTAATGAAAACTCTTTGCTCCATGTTTTTCGAAAGAAGAAAATCGCAAAAAGAAAGAAAAAAAAGCGGAAAAACAACACGAGCTGTATAGTCAAAATTGTGAACATATGATCATGACGAGTGTACCAACACAACAACACAAAAAAATTTAAACTTGAATGTACGTAGCCCGCGAAAATTGAAAAGGCACCTTACTTTTTGAACACACCTCGTATGCTGAAACTGAACATTGTTCGATCCGATCTGCAAAAATTACATGAGTAGTTTACACAACGTGAAACAAAAATGAAAGCAATGGAACAGGAGTTAGCTTATGCTGCAGCAGAAATGCCTGGCATGAGTGATGTCCTTTCCAGATAAGATTACACTATACTGTTGACAAACAAACAGATGTCGACAATTGCCAGGGAGGCACAAGATTATCTTTCTAAGCGGAAATCCCCCTTGGCGCCACCGTCGATAAATCTTTTATATTTAACAAAGATTTCTGCAACCTCTATCTGGATGCAACAGAAGAAACTTTTAGCGGTCTTGGGCATCCCGTTCCTGGACAGAGACAAGCACAACTTGTATAAATTAAACCAAATACCGAACCTACAAAACGTCTGAGGGAATGGAACTGGGCGATCGTACACATTATCACAGAAGAAATATCTAGCGCTGGATGTTGAACAGCGAAATTACATGTTCTTGGTTGAACATGACCTTCAAACCTGTCACCTAGTATATGACTGAAAACTGTGCCATGTTCCCCAAGTTATCCTAAATGTCATTTTGGTCCCAACATGTGAGGTGGAATTAATACGCTATCCGACCAAGGAAATTCTAAGGACATTTGATATCCGTATCACATAGATCTAAACCCATTTTGGGCTATGGCCACCAGCTTGGGAGGCTGTCTGTACTCTTTAACGACACCAGAAACAGCGTATTTATTCTGAATGCGTCAACTTCAGCAAACAAATTTGATAAAGCAAGCTGGTTTAATCAAAATGGCATCGGGGTGTTCTCTGAAAAATGCACGTGTTTCCAGTTCTGCCGCTACCTGGAAGAAAGACTCTCACGAATAAGTGTATGAGACGCAAATAAATTTGGACCTTGCTGGATTGTCATGCATAATAACCTAACATTGGGATTACATTGTCACGGCATCAAATCAATCTTCAGAAAGAAAAATAATCTGGCAAGAAAACGAGGCAGATGCAACTCTTTTAAATCATAGGGATCAATCTAAAAAGAAAAACACGACAATTCATCTACCAGAGTCAGCAAAAAGAAAAATCGATCGCGAGTGGTGTTAGTTCGAAGTTGTGCTCTAGCTGTGGCAGGAGCTAAGCCACCATTGAGCGGTTGAACATTTAGGACGACGACACATACTAAAGAGGCCAGTTGTTAC
>NC_046662.1:125966824-125978349 GCF_010883055.1 Belonocnema kinseyi
CGAAAATTCGATAACGAACATGGTTCGCTTCTCGAAGTCAAGAGGAACCATGTCAGGCCTCGAGTGAGCAACAGAAACAATTGTCGAGAATATAAAGTTCCAATATATGCGGCACTTACCATTCTCGACAATTGACTCAATTTCCCTAGAAGCATTTAGAGGAGCGATATTAAGGCTAATGCCGTAGGAGTAACATAGATGATAATTAAGCACTCTTAGTGCCGCATCGTGCCTTTGAATGTAGGTCGGTCCTGTGTGAGTTGGACAACTACATAGTATGTTAGCTAAATGCTCGGGGTGTGCATGGGACGCCCTGCAGCTATCATCGGGAATATCTTGGCTCAAAATGTGGCGATGGTACGTTAAGGTGGAAATGACACCGTCTTGGCATGCAAAAATGAAACCCTCCGTACCAGACTTCAATCCGGGCGATTTTAGGAAAGCAAACGTTAGCTCACAATACATTCACTGATCCTTCACATTTCTGTGGAAGATACCGTGCATCCTCTTATCGAGGAGCTGTTTACGAAAGTTTTTCTCTTCTGCTTTCTTAATCCGGGCTTTCAGGAGTAAGCACTCGAGATAGATAAGATTTGATGCATTATGCTCACCCCTAATACTGAAGTCCAGTCCGAGTGCTTAAGCAGCCTCCTCCGCTGCTTTGTACAGAAACGCTCCTTTGCCCACTTTTTCGTGATTCCTGACCATTTTAAAAACAGGGTCTCTTCCATTTGCATCTCTATGTGCTGTACTCAGAATAATCCTGTTGTGAAGACATTTAAGGCTCAATATTCCGCGACCCCCTTTGACGGCGTGAGATGTACAGTCGCGGAACGGAAGACTTGAGGTGCATGATTTTATTCATGTGCATAACCTTTCTTGTCCCGATATCAAGAGATCTGAGCTCATTCTTCGTCCATGGAACTACTCCCAATGAATAGAGTAGTACCGGGACGGCAAGCATTTTCGTTGCAGATACTTTGTTCCTCGCCGACAGTTCGGAAGACCAAATCTGTCGAGTGAGACGTTTGTATCTGCTTCAGAGAGTATCCTTTATAGATGTCACATCCTGAATGCGGCTCTGTGGCACGCCCAGGTATGTATAAGTCCCTCCAGCGCAAAGGTGTCATATGGCGCTTCTATCAACGAGCTTAGGATCTTCAGGGATGCCATTAAATTTTCCTCGCTTCAAATAAACCTTGGCGCATTTGTCTAACCCAAATTTCATTTCAATTTCCTTAGTATATCGTTCGACAATCCCCAGAGCTAGATGCAGTTGCTCTCTGTTTTTAGCATAGATCTTAAGATCATCCATGTAAAATACATGAGTTACCTTGTACTTTCGATCTGCAGGTTTGCCGCACAAGTACCGGTTGGAATGGCGAAGTACTAGGGATAGTGGCAATAATGTAAGGCAAAAGAGGAGTGGGCTCATGGCGTCGCCCTGAAAGACACTTCTCTGAAAGGTGACCTTGTTAGTTGTCACACGATTTTTTCCAGATGAGATAGTAAATCTGGTTTTCCAAAGCGGCATCAATCTCTCTATGCACCTAACTATTTGCGGATGAACCTTTGAGATTTCCAAAAAACAGATGATAAGTCTATGGGATGCTGAATCGAAAGCTTTCCGATAATCAATCCAGGCCATCGACATATCACGCTGGTAGAATGCTTCATCTTTACAGACACATCTATCGATGAGCAGGTTCTCCCGACATCCGGCTACGCCTTTCTTTGAGCCTCGTTGTTCATACATTTCTTGCCACACAGGTTCAATTGCCCGAACGATCCTATCATTCAGGATAGCTGTGAATATCTTATAAAGCGTGTTCAGACAAGTTATTGGCCTGTAATTCTTCGGGTCAGCTAAGTTGCCTATTTTCGGCAGAAGTATTGTGCGCCCTTCCACCTTCTGAGTCTTCGTCCAGTCTATGCTGAACTTCGTCGACTTCTCTCCAAAATACTTCGACCTCCTCTGGTTTGGGTGGGTGTTCGACAGTAACTGGACAGTTTTGGAAGAGTCGAGAAGCGTTAGAGAGAAACTGTTGCTTTTCTCTGACCCATCTCTCCCTTCGCTCTAGACTTCTCTTAACCGTTGGTTTTGTTTTACGGTTCACATCGTCCAAAGCTCTCGCTGCATTATACACATAATAATGGATAGCCCAGAGGTCGGATTCTCCGGGACAATGTCCACGAAGCTCGTCATCCATTACAGCCGGATCTTTAGGCTTAAGAGAAACCTTGGTATTGATGTTTCTCCGGGTCATAAAGCATCGCTCTTCCTCTCTCTCTCTCTCTCTCTCTATATATATATATCATTATGAATGGAAAAGGTAAGTGTGCCCATGCCATATAGAGGCGGGTGGAGTTAAAGTAATAAATGTGTGAATCTCTATGCCATGTATAGGCAAGAGAGTTAGAACGTGTGCATACATCTCATGCTATGTAGAAGCAGAGTTATTCGAAAATACGATAAATTAGAGAGAAGGAAGAAGTGACAGGATTTCGTCGCTGCCCTTGCATGCGTTCTGCAACGCAGCATTTTCACACCGTGGGAAGTCTGGGACCGTGGTTTTTCTTTCTCGCGCGATGTACTCTAGCCACCGTTTTGCACGAGCGGAGTAAAACCTTACGAGAAAGATGCACCTGCGGACGTCAACGGCGAAAGGTATTGCAGGGCTGCGACGCGGTCAAACAAAGTTCCCATCCTAATTAACGAACCAGAATCGCAACCGAGGAAGTTCACTAAGCATCTCATTGTCGCAGAGACAACTTAGACGTTTCGTCGGTTTAGTCTACACTCGCGCGTTACTCGGTTTCTTCTTTTTTACTTGTTCTTTGGGGTATGTACGAAAAACACACGCATACACATACACACTAAATTCATCTGATATAAGTTGATGTTATTATGATAAATTAAACTGATTTTAATGTGAAAAATCTTGACAAATTTGCTTTCCCACTTTTTCACACAAAATACATTTGAATACTGGATATGGACAGCGGTGAATGTCCTTGAATAAATCAGGGTGAAAACCAACCCTCTACGTTGCTTAAAGAGGAGAAAAATAATTTCGGTACTTTGTTACGGAAGAGAATAATCCAATAAAGAAAATTTGTTCTTTTTTATGTTCGTTCGTAACAATTGTAACTCGAAAATCTCTCCGTATACTTAAAAACCTTAGTATTAAGGAAGATTTATGCAATTAATCGTGATTACAAGTAATAGAACATGCGAATAGTCGTTTACGATGTCGCATCCTAAGGGATAATGAAGCAGGAGATAATGTAATTATTCACAATATTAAATTGTACTGCCAAAAGGTTCATCCTTTCACTTTCAGACGACGACGATTTTCGCAGTGGGGTATTTTGCAAAATCTACTTTCACAACCTATCTCTACAAAGAGTTGACCCAAAAAAATTTTTCTTAAACGAGGTAAAACTTTAGTATATGCCTGGGAAATGCGGGAGAAGGCCATCATTTTCAGACAAAATTTACAAAATGTACTAAAACTAGAAAAAACCATTTCTTTTAGTGTAACAGGTTATGTTTTATGAATTTCTTTACAATTAATAGAAATCTGTCGGGAAAAATGGCGTAGCATATTTCCTTACCCAGGGAAATTCAGTTGCATACATGATGGTAACTTTACAAAGTTGATTTTCTTTAGGTTTTCGAAGTGCTAAATTCAAATGAATGCTATGACATCAAATTTTAAATAAATTCAATATGGTGGAACAAAAATTGGACAGAATCAAGCAACTTTACAAACGGCTAAACGAACATTTAAAAAATTCTTTAAACTTTAGGAAATCAGTTATATTTAAATTTTTGAGGTCGCTGACCCCAAATATGATATTTACATTTCAATAGAATGCATTTTTACATGATTTTGTCAAGTTTGTAGTGAAATATTATGTCCGTTACAACAGGATTATACGTTTGAAACAAAAGAAAACATTCATACCCTTTGCAAACACACACATACATGTATGTATGCATATATGTGTGTGTAAATAATTTCATCGTTTGGCGTCATCGTATTTTGTATTCTAAGACTTTTTACATTCTCATCAAGAGAAGGTATTAGATTTGTGTAAAATTTGACCCACCCCGTTTTCTTCAAATGTCAACGTTTGGAGACCCTCTAAATCCGAAAAACAGGTTTTTACGAATGTGTCTATCTGCTTGTGTATGGCTGTGTGTCTGTAGATTTTTAGTTTGTCAGCACGATAACTTTCGAAAGAATTAAGAGATTAGACTAGCCTTTGGTATACTTTTTTGGTATCCTAAAATAAAGGTCAAGTTCGTTAGCCAGCCATTTTGGACAAAAATTCAAAAAGTGAGCGTATTTTGAAAATGTTTGAGACCACTTTTTTTTCAAAAATTTTCTGTATGTATATTCATAGTATACAAACAGATGAACAATTCATTCTAGTGACTTTTTTCTATAAAACCAAAATTTACCAGAATTATAGCATTTACAACATTCCAAGAAACACGAAAATCAACATTTTAAGTCAAATAACGCACGATAAGAAAAAAATGACATGTTTGGTTCAGAATAGCGTACAGCCCACAAATCTTCACCAATTTCGAAAAAAAAATGCAAAAAAAAGCTAATAAGATTTCTAAGAGAGTTGTCTAGCCTAAGTTTTGATTTAAGTTTAAAATTTTGTTATGAATAAACAAATATGACGAAAAAATGTTCTTTTTTCTATTTGAGGTTCCCGGTGCTCATCATTAACACAAACATGGTTGAAATCGATTAAGTTGCATAAAATAACATTAGTTAAAGATCTTAAAATTTTAGAGAATATACAAAAACTATTTGTTATCAATAAATTATTTGTTAACAATTTTTTTTGAACGATTTTCCATATATACACGTTTTTTCAAGTTATGTTGCATGAAATTGGAATCAAAACAATATTATATCAGAAAAATTCTCTTCTGATTATAATTGTTTATATTATAAACGAATTTAATGTACAAAGGCAGTAATCAGACATGTAATAAAAAACTGCATCATTCGGGCGTTTGTCGACAGAAAAATTTGTTTTTTTCAATGACAGTCTTTTTAGTTGGGAATTTCATGAGACAGTTTCAGCAAAATATAAATTTTTTAGTCAACTTTATGAGTTTTTTAAAACCAATTTAATAAACAAATGCATTATTGGGACATCTGCCGACGGAAAAATTCTTTTTTGTTTCGATACCAGACTTGTAATTGGGATCTTCATAATAAGTTGCCTTCATGATGCGATGACAAATTTTATGATTTTTGAAAACAAATTTAATAAACAAATTCATTATTCGGGCAACTGTGGACGGACAAATTCGTTTTTTTTTATTTCAGTCTTTTTAATTGGGAAGTTCATGATGATTTCAGCGAAATTCATAATTGGTTGATCAATTTTATATTTTTCAAAAACAAATTTAATGAACAAACGCATTATTCGAGCATCTGTCGATTAAAAATTTATTTTTTTCAATATTCTAATCATAATTTTTTTACATAGAAAAAAACGAATTTCTCTTTTGACAAATGCCTGATTAATGCATTTGTTTAAAAGATCATATGATTAATGAGCGAATTATGAATTTTGTGGCAAGTATCATAAAGTTCCGAATTTAAAAAAAATGGACCTCGAAAAAAACCAATTTTTCTTTCGAAAAATGCCTGATTACTGCATTTGTTCATAAAATTTGTTTATAATATAAAAAATTATAATCTCGGAAAATTTTTTTTAACATCATATAATTTTAATTAAAATGTCTTGCAATGTAACTAGAAAAAACGTATGATTATGGAAAATCATAGAAAACATTTTTTCAACAAAGAATTTATACAAAATTTTGTTTAAAGTATAATATTGGAACATCCACGAAGTACTACAAGGAGACCGCACGTCATGTATTTCGATTGGCGCCAGTTCGCGACCGCCTGTCCTCAGAGTTTTATGCCTTCCCAGATTTGAGCGCCCCTTCAGTGAAAATATAAAATTAGAAATTGTTTTGTTTGTTACGGAGTATCGTGTGTGTTTATAGGTTAAGTTTGGTTATGTCAAGTGTCAGTTGATGTGACGCAGGCAGTAATAATCCTTATATACTTATATAGTTATATGAATAATGCCATTAAAACAAAAGGAGGAATATAAAAACAATAGAATGCAAGTATAGATATTGAGGATTTTGCGTTTAATACCTCTCTCTTTCTGTGTCCTACTACCCGAACCACAGCCCTTACAAAAACAACGCGACATTATTTCATCACTTATTATGTAGGTTTTTAGCACTTACACTTTGCACAATAATTTTTTGCCACTAAACACAAACAGTTTGCAATTGCACAACGTCATTAATAGCTTTTGTTTATACCGATTCAAAATTTATATCACATGTTCTCGTAGTTTCTAGAGTTGCCGCACGTAGCGCTATCATCTGGGAAGACATGAAAATTTGAGGACAGTCGATCGCGATTGTGAAGTTTTTTTCACCATCCCCGCTACAGGCGTGCGGTCTCCTTGTATTAATTCGTGGCAACATCTTTAGCTAATATTAGTTTATGAAACTTAGGCGATTTAAACACTTTTCCTGATATTGACGAGCACTGTGAACGTCAAATAGGTAAAATGGCAATTTTTGTCTTATTTGTTTAATTATAAAAAATTGAAAATCTAATTGAAAAATCAGGCTCAAAAACACTCTTAGAAATCTTAACAGCTTTTTTTAAAAATTGTTTTTGTTCAAATCGCTTAATACTTGTGGGCTGTACGTTATTTTGAACCAAAAATGACATTTTTTTCCCACTGTGGGTCGAGAATGCAAAAATGAGATCATATGAACTCCCATCTAACACAACGCTGCTGAAGGTTGGTTGAAATTCTTAGCATTAAACACTAACCAGCTATGACCCTTAGTTGAAACTAACCGCCCCCCACCCCCGCCTCCAAAGCCTCGTTAATCGAAGTTTTGTGGATCACTGAGGTAGGGATTTAATTTAGAAGTCAGAAAAAGGTAAGGCTGATGTTTCGACCACACTATATGTGCTACTTTTAAATCGTAAAAATAAAATTGGAAATGAGTAAATTCAGTTTTTGAAAAACCGACAGCAGTTGCAGTAAAATGTTTGCTAACAAATTTTTTTAAGAAATACGCATTTTTTAAAAAGAGAAAATGAAAGTACGTCTGTTTTAATATCAATGCATATTATGAATTATAATAATATACATTTATGGAAATGATATACAAGTTGAGATACAAATTCGAGTGCGAAGCACGAGATAAGTGATGAAAATGTATTCGTTAAAGCCAAATGAGCTTTAACAAACAAGAAGTCACTATCATTAAATTACTGTTGTCGACGTTTTGACCTTTACTTTAAAAAAATCTGTGCATAAGTTTAGGAAATATACAAAGACCGGGTGCGGAGCGCGAGAACCAACAGTCGCGCGCCCTAGAACCGCTCAAACTTGCGAGCGAAGCTCGATAATATATTAAATTTGCGCTTTGTGCTCGATAATGCATTTACCTCGCGCTACGCGCTTGGCCTTTTATATCCGCCACACTTGTGCACAGACTTTTCAAAACTAAAGGTCAAACCATCGACAACGATAATTTAATGATTGTTAATTATCTTCCGTTGAATCTCATTCGGACTTTGTCAATTGAATTTTCTATCGCACCGTGTTCCACATGGAAGTTGTGGTGCTCTATTGCTTTCTCTTCTAATAATTTACAAGAAGAGTCAAGTGTTTAGGGTTGAGAGTCTAGTTACAGCAACAGACCAAGGAAACTTCGATCAATAAGGGCCGGGGGGAAGGGGGTCAGAAGCATCGTTCTCAGTATTTCCAGACCGTGGGACAGCCTCGTGAAGAGCTAAAAATGCACGAGCAAAAACCAGAGCCCCCCCCCCCCGCCCCTTGACTTCACGATTCGTTTTCAGAGTCTAACTGGGTATTAGGAGGAGTTTTTTAATGAACCGAATTTTGCAGGATGTAATGAGAATGAAGGAAACAATTCTTCAATTCTTAATTAAGACGAATGCATTTTAAACAACAACTACCAATCAAAAAATGAAATTTCAAAAATGAAGGGTAACTTTCTATTAAGAAAGATGAATTTTCAACCAAAAAAGACAATTTAAAAAAATCTACAAAATTTTTAAATTTTCAACTTTAAAAATGAATATTAAAACATAGTATTTTTCATAGTACATAGATTTATTTCTCACATGCACATCCTTTCTGGATTTTGTATTATTTCATAATATTTTACTAACTAATGGAGAAATTTTTTTATTTCATTCCTGAAATCTGTTCCCTGAGTCCAAACATATTAAAATAAAATTTAGAAAAAGGGAGTCATCGTGGCTCAGATGGTATAGTGATTGTCCTATGTTCCAATACTGCAGCCTTGGCAACCACACTGGCGCGGGTTCGATTTCCAAAGCAGGAAGCAAGGCTGGACGTGCTTTCTGATTGCTTCGCTTCTGTCCCTTGGCATTGAACTCTACAGATACCATACAGAATATAATTGACCCTGAAGAACAGGCTACAATGACTTTGGCAGTTCATGCGACTATAAACATTTAACTATAAAAAAAGTAGAAATATTTAGAAAATTATTATTATTCTTTATTTTTAAAATTAGTGTATACAGAGTACAGTTTTTATTTGAAATTCTACGACGGTTTTTTGTACCATGTCTGACCCTAGGGTAGAATGAAGGAAAAATATTCTAAAAATATGTTAATAAGTTATTAGGATACTATGCAAATACTTACCTTTATAATTGTTTTGTCCTTTTAAAATTATGAGATACTTCTTTATATAATAAATTTTGTTACATTAACTTTACAATTATTTTACAAGTAAAATAAACTCAAAGTTCAAGTTTTTTTAAAAGATGCTTAAAACATTTAGAAGTTTGGAAGAAATCAACAAATATTTTATAAATTTGCGAAAATGTTGTTAAGTTTTTAAATATTTCTAATCTAATTAAAAGGATTTAAATTGCTAAAAATATTCTTAACTGACAAAAATTTGTCTTAACATTTTGAAAAATCATTTAAAACGCACAGCATTGACCCATGTAAATTTGATGTAAATATTTCCCATGAATTTTGAGAAAAATAGTTTTATCTCCTTGGAATCTTTTGGATTTCCTTTAAAGCTTCCAAGGCTTATTTTTGAAGTCGTGGAGAATCCAGATTGCTAAAAAAATGTGAGTTTAAAGTTCGATTTGAATGTCTTTCATTCTTCAAAATATTCCTTGAATTTAATCGATTTTTTTTATTTATTAATAATACCAAATTAAAATATTTTGCTTTAAAATCTTCTGCATTCTTTTTTGAAATTTTGGGAAATCCTTTAGTATGTTTAAAAACCTTTTTTAATATTCTCTTGACGTAGATTTTTTAAAATAACAAAATAATGTAAAATTTTCACACGAATCTTGAAACAGTTCTGCTTCTAATCTTGTCAGAGCTTCTAAGCCTTATAATCTTGAAAATTCAACTAATTTGTTCTGCTTATCTTTTAAATTTGGCAAAATAAAAAATTTTTTCTTAAAATCTTCTAGATCCTTCTTGACAATTTTTCTAATCGTTTGAACTTTGTTGAAATCTTTTTGAATAATACCTGGAGGTTAATTTTTCAAAATAAAAAATTATTTTAGTTATTCCTTGGAACGTAGAAGAATTTTTTTCCATTTTCGTGCAACCTTACAAAATTCTTAGAAATTTTTTACAAGATTATATTATTTGTGAATACTTTCAAAATTTCGGAATAGCTCTTAAATTTAATCAATTTTGAAAGTACATTTTTCAAGCCAACATAAACTTGAAAAAAATGTGCAACGAAATTGCACGAGAAGGCTAAATAAGAATTATATTCCCTATTTTTTCTAAAATTATAAAATATGGCAAAATTACAAAATTTTGCTTCAAAATCTTTAACACCCATTTGAAAATTTTTAGGAAATAATGTAAAAAAACTTATGATCTTCTTAAATTTTCTCTCTGTTTTTAAAAAATTGATCAGTTTTATTTTTGGTTAAAAATTTATATTTTTCAGTTAAAAATTAATTTCTTTCATGAAAAATTAAATTATTGTGCAGAAAATTAAATCATTTATCTGAAAATGTAACTATTCCTTTTCAGTAAAAGATTCATCTTTTTTAATAGAAAATTATTATTCTTGTTTGAACATTTATTTTTTGGTTAATAATTTAAACGTTTTGTTCAAAAAAACATTTTTTTAAATTTATTGATCATACCAAATTGAAATATTTTGCTTTAAAATCTTCTGCACTCTTTTTTTAAATTTTAGGAAGTTCTTTAATATGTCTAAAACCCATATTTCATTTTCTCTTCCAGTACATTCTTTTAATTTTATGTGAGTTGATCAATTGAGGCTTTTATCAAAAGGAAGGGAGGGAAGAGGGGAAGCAGTGAAAAGAAGGACGATATAGGTTCGAGTACGATAGAAAAACTAGAAAGCTTGAACCCAGATTTTGATTAGGGCGATATTGGAAATACGAAGAAGAAAAGACTGAGAAAAATAGATAGAATAATACAAAGGAAAGAGGGGTAAGCAAGAAAAAGAAACATAGTGATAAAGGGTAAAAGATTAGAGGAGAAAGAGCTCAAGGAAATAGTGGAGAGTGGAAGAGTGGAGAGAAAAGTACTGTTGAGACTTAAGAAATGGAAAAATAAGAGGGAAGTGATGACGAAGAAGAGGATGTTATATGGAAGCTGGAAGAGCATAGAGGATGATTTGATATAAGTAAAAAGAAATATGCAGTATAAGTTAAGGAAAATATCGGAGAGGGAAAAAAGGGAAAACGAACATGAGTTAAGTATGGGAGAATACAGATAGTCGGAGTATGGTGGGATTGGGATAAAGAAAGGGAAGAGATGGTAAGAAATGAGTTGCAGGGAAACTAGAAAAGGAAAAAACGGCAGCTAGGAGAATAAGAAGTAGTAAGAAGGGAAAAGAGACGAGAAACGAAAGTATGGAAGAATGAAAGATATGTTACTGAAATATAGCAGGATTTGAGAGAACAGGTATGGAGTTTATGATAAATTTGACACAATGGGATGCAGTCATAATGATGGAGACATGGCTAGATTAAAAGGGATTGGAAAGACTAAGGGGAAGGTTACCAAGAGGTTTCAAATGTAAAGTTCAGAATGTAAAGAGGAAGAATAAAAAGGGCAGACCTATGGTAGGAATAGTGATGGAAGTAATGAACGAATGTATAAAAGGGAAAGATAAAAAAGAAAGAAAAGAACAAAAAGAACAAAAAGAAGGATTAATAGCAAAAAAGGTAAAGATGGGAGGAGAGAAGTTAATGGTGGTGGGGGTTTATGTGAACGGTGATATGCATAAAAAGCAGAAAAGATGAAAGAAATGATTAAAGAAAATAAAGGTGAGATTAGGCTTATAATTGGTGGAGATGTCAATGCAATAGCAGAATATAGAGGAGGAAGTGAATGGGGAGAGAAAAGAGGAAA
>NC_046662.1:125978449-125989894 GCF_010883055.1 Belonocnema kinseyi
TATATATAGAGAGAGAGAGAGAGAGAGAGAGATACAAGAAGGTATAATATAAACGCTCATGAGGTGAAAGGGGAACGGTAATTGGTTATGTCATAGTGGATGATGATGAAGTAAGAAAGAAGGTCAAGAAATTAGAGGTAGGTGATTATAATTATTTAGATCGCTAACCCTTAATACTGACATTAGAAGGAGAAAACAGTAATAACAATAATTATCATAAAAGGGGAGCAAAGATAAAAAGTGAAGAAAAAGGAGATTGGTCAAGGTAATGAAAGGAACAGATTAGAGAAATGGTCATAAATATCAAAATTAGAGATTCAGTTAGTAAAGGGGGGAATCGAAGTGAATGAAATGAGGACTTTAAAGAGAAAAACAAAAGGTCAGAAAGGAATTAAGAAAGTGAGAAAAAAGAAAAAGGAAGAAAAAGAATAAACCAAGATATTGAGATTGTAGATTGGAAAAAATATTTTTTGGATTTGCTAGCAGGAGTATAAAGTATATGTAACTGTTTTGTCGGAGAGATTGAAGAAAGAAGTTGAGGAAAGAAGTACATAGCCACTAAATGAGACAGGATTTAAAAAGGGAATGGTGTTAATGGACAACATATATGTTCTGAACTATCTAGTAAATAAGAGGATTGAAAGGGAAAAAGGAGAAATGATAGCAATGTTCGTGGACTTGAAGGCGGCGTTTGAATCATTAGACCGAGGCAAAATAGAAAAAGTTATTGTGAAAAAGGGGAGAACGGAGGAATTGACAAGAGAGTATCGGAAATTTTCAGAAAGTCCAAAAGTAGGGTAAAGGTAGGAGAGCAAGTAGGAGATAGTTTCAGGTTGGTGAGGGGAGTGAGCCAAGGATGACCTTTAACCCTTGTGACTCCGCACGACCTGATAATCTAATTTGTCCCGCGTGCGGTCCTCGAGACCGCATTCACGTTTTACACATTCCAACAATTTCTAATTAGTTTTATCTTCAGTATGAGCATGTAATGAAGTATTTTCTCTTTTTAGGATGAATAAATAAGCAACTTAGAATATTTTCTAAACTTTATTAAATAAATTTTGAACGTAAAGCAAATTTTGGTGAAACATATTGTATAAAAATCTTTCTGCTTGGAAAATTGGACTAGCCTCACGAGAATCATTAGCAAATCGATTCTCAAGACAAATTAGAAGAAAGGGAACTCTGTAGGAGCTGTAAATTCAAAATCAAAAGAATAATGCTCTTTCAGTTTTCATTCTTTTTTTCTTGAGCAAGTCTCACATGTGGTAACAGTTGTAGAATGTTTTCTACGTGCAAATTGTTTACATTCGCATATTGTTCACGGCGAAAGAGCAGCAGTTCAAACGGTTGCATAGCAACAGGGCGAGGGATAGCAGGAGCCGTGCTGCCCAATTCTAGACCGTTATGAGTACTTGGATGAAGAGATGATGAGAAAAGATTGGGGTGAGTTAGGATAGGGAAGGAAAATATACATACACTGGCATACGTAGACGACATGGTGTTGATGGCAGAGGATGAAGAAGGGATGACGGGCTTAAATGCATGATTAGAGAAATACAAAGATAAGAAAAAGCTGAATTTCAAGGTAGAAAAGACAAAGATAATGAGGTTTAGAAAAGGAGGGGGAAGGAAGAAACAATGGACGGGAAGATGGAAGGGAATAAAGTTAGAAGTAGTAAAAAAGTTTAAATATTTGCGATATATCTTGCAAACGAATGAAGATCAAATAGCGCATATGAGACAAAGACTAAAAAAAGCAGTAGGGGGAATAAAACAGATATGGCAAATAGGGAAAACAAGGTTACAAAAAATTGGAGAAGGTGAATGTGGTTATTTGATACGCCGGTATGCCCGGTATTATGTTATGGAGCAGAAATATGGGGATGCTAAGAAATGAAAGATATTTAGAGTTTACGAGAAAGGAATATAAGGCGGACATTAGGGCTAGACGTGAGGAAGCCAAAATATATGGTGAAAGAATTAGCGCAAAGAGATAAGTTTAGTATTATAGCGGGAAAGAGGGCATGGACATTTTAGATAATGCTGATGGAGGGCAAGTGAGAGGAGTTGTTAAGAAAGTGTTTGATCGAGGTAGAAGTGAAGAGAGGGAGGGCAAATGAATTAACGAGATGAGAAAAAGAAATATTGTAAGTAAGGTTGATGTGATACATACTATGAGTAGACAAAGATGAGTTTGCGTTTTGATGCTCTTTTGCTTGCACTTTTTGTTTCGATCGCTTGCTCCTATATATATATTAAAAGAAACTGTGCCACAAATATGCGCAAGAAGGCCTGGTAAAGAATTATTTCTATTATTTTTTTTTAAATTATATAATGTGGCAAAATTTCAAAATTTTGCTTCAAACTCATTTACATCCCTTGTAGAATTTGTAGGAAATAATTTTAAAAACTTTGTAATCTTTTTCAATTTTCTCTGGGAATTAATTCTATTCCATTTTTGGTTAAAAGTTATCTTTTTAATTGAAAATCCAACTATATGGTTAAAAATTTAACGATTTGATTGTAAATTTGACTGTTTTTTTTCAAAATTAGAAACTTTCATTTACGATTAAAATTTATATTTTTCATTTAAAAATTGAGTTTTTCCATCGAAAATCAAAGTATTTTGTAAAAAATTAATTTTTTTAAATCTGAAAATGTAACTATTCCATTTTTGGTTAAATACTTATTTTTGAGTTTCAATATTCATTTTGAATTTAATAATTCAACAATTGTGTTGAAATATGAATAAAAATCATATTCTTCATTTTAAAATTCATCTTTTTGAATAACAAATTATTCTCCTTATTTGAAAATTCATTTTTTGTGGATAATACAGGCCCACAAAAAAATGTATCTGCACGACACAAGTGACCAGGCTACCGCTATGGATTTTGAACCGCTAAATCTGAATCTGGCCTCTGAATTTCTCGTACACATCTTAGTTTTCTCCTAGATTCAGAAAACAAGGCGAAAACATACGGATATTCTGCACATTATTTTGCTAATACCAGTGCACGAGAAAATAGACACATGGATATTATGGTATATTCTCAAGTGTAGCGACTTATAGATGTTTAATTTGTACACAGAAATCCTCTATTATGCCTTTCGTTTCCCCCAGCTTAGGTAATTCTAGGAAAATTGAAGGTCTTTCGCACGTTATATAGATTTATACGGGAAGAATAACAAAAATGCCATTTCCTTTGCAAATTTTCGAGCTAAATCTAAATTTAAACACCAAATTTGTTGGGCTTGTTCCATTTTTTCTCTAGATGCAAAATGTAAGGAAAAGCTGAGGGATTTTCTGGTCAAACAGCCCCATGAAAAAAAGGTTATCCAATAGTTGCTAGGAAAGGGGGGCAAGAGGTAAGCGATAAAAGCGGGAAACGTCACGGAGCTTTCGGTAAGGTAGGGCGCCGACGACGCGTAATACCCACAAACAAGCGCCAGAGGGCATCAGTTACTGGATGATCGCACAGAACTGCAAGCTCTAATGGAAACAAGAGTCGATCAGGGAGGGGATGGTAGCGAGAAAAGACTCAGATACAGGAAATCAACGCGGAAGACCCTCAAACCTATCACCCCTTAACAAGCTAGGCAGCACGGGTTCTAATGGGAGCCTGAACGAATAGCAAAACAATGCAAGCGCTACTAGCAGTAAAGGGGATCATAAAAGAACAAGAGAGGCAGCGGGCGATGATTTCAAAAGGAAAGTTTAAGGAACAGTGAAATAATTAGTTTAAATAGTTGGAAGAACGGGTAAGCAATTTATAAATTAGGAATGAGCATATAAGGAAATAAACAAAAAATGAGGAAATAGTTCATGGGAATGGAAAGAACGTGCAAAGTGAAAATGAAAGATTGAAGAAAAGACTGAGTGAGATTGAAAGAAGATTGGAATGGGAAGAATGGGCAAAGAGGGAAAATAAATTAGTAGTTTAGGATAAAAGGAGTTCAATGCACAGGAGAAATGAAGAAAGAAAAAGAAGGAATGTTTCTAGTAAAAGTGGGGAATGAGAAGGAGAAAAAGAAAATTATGAAGGGAAAAAATATTCAGAGGAAGAAGGGAAAAAATTGAAGAAGATCTGACATGGAGTGAGAGAAAAAGGAGATGGAAAATAGATCAGAGGACTTGGGTAGAGAGCAAAATCGTTCACAGGATGTGGATAGGGAGAGACATGTTATAAATCAATGGAGAAGAATGATGCTGAGACGAAGAATTAGAAGAAATAAGAAGAAAAGGAAAAAGTTTTGAGAAAGATAGGGATACGGGAGACGAACGAGAGTCTAGAGAGAAAACGGAGGTGTTTCCAAACGGCAAAAGGGGAAAAAGTGAGGAGATGAGAAGAGTTAAGGGAAGAGATAAACGTGAAAATAGCTTTCTGGAATGCGTTAGGTTTGAAGACAAAGAATAAGAAAAAGAATTTATTTTTTTAAATAAAATAAAACTAAAAAGACTTGATTTGCAAATCAGGTGCGACCAGTCCCCATGATGGGGCGATCTGGTCAATCACAGACATCGCCGAGAGTATACATAAGAACAACATAACCTGATACCTCAATTTCAGGTCAGCCCTGAAGAAGTGAACTGCAATGTTCACAAAACGTCGTCAAAATTCGTAGTTATTTACATAATTGAAACCCGAAATATCTCTTGTTATCAAAATCAATCATCGTGAAAGCAATTAATCTATTATTAAAGAACTCTACGGAGAGAATATTCTCACTAATACCAACACGTTTAGTAAGCTCAGGATTTCTCAAGGTAAGCTACTAACATCCTTAGCTTTTTTTGAAAACGGTGCAGGGACAAAAAAAATCTTCTCAAAATTCTTACAACTGAATAATAATTTGGAGACATGTAAATCCAAATCAATTCTGCATGGGATAAGTTTGCTTCTCTTCAAATAAAAAATACAACATACTAAATTTCTTTCCCACACCACTTGAAAAATCTATTAATAGTTCACCTTTACCTATCAAACACCCTCAGATTAAAAATTTGGTCCACATTAAACCGCATCTCTTTTGACCAATCCCAACGGATTGAAGAGCTTTCCACTCAAAAACAAGAAATAAAATTCAACAAATTACTTCCAGTAAAGCAAACACAGCTAACAGATACAGTAATAAACATTTCTGACCATCCTCTAAACAATGAAATGATTTCAGCCTTATCTAAAGGACATAATTTTTCAGTCGCTCCTTCGAAAATCCCAAAAGAAAAAATAATCAGCAATTTACAATTCACAATATATACCCTTCCACCCGAAAAAAGCGAATGACATATGACTAACTGACGATACATACACAAAGCTTAAAAAGGACCCTACAAAAACCATAGTCAGTAAAACAAAAACCCATCTCAAAGACTCTAAACTTGCCAGCCAAACAATATCTAAATTGATTCCTACTAATCCCATCTCTCCAAGAGTTTACGGGCTCCCAAAAATCCAGAGAGATAACATTCCATTCCTCGGTACAAAAATAAATCCTTTTACAGGAATTTATTATGGAAATAGAACGAAGCGGAAAATTTCCTTTCTTAGACGTATTAATTTACAAAATATCTGATAACACATTAGGACATGAAGTATACAGAAAACCCACACACAAAAAGACACCTAAATGCTTCCTCCCGCTATCACCCATCTCAAAAACAAGCTCTCATCAACTTCCTTGTATACAGAGCTGTGTCCATAATGGACAAAGATAACTTACTAAAGGAATTACATAACATTGAACAAATCCTAATACAGAACGATTACACGAAAAAACAAGTTAATAAAGCAATAAGAAAATACACTAAGAAAACAAGTCAACGCAAACTAAGAATGAAAGAGAGAGAGAGAGAAACGACCACCACCCTACCCTACATCCAAGGTGTCACAGGACAAATAAGACGAATTCTCAACAAACACAACATCCAAATCATATTTAAACCACCTGAAAAAATAGGACACCTAATAAATAACCCTAAAGACAAAAAGGCACCCCCAAGTGATCCAGGAGTATATAAAATCCCTTGGTCTTCTGTCAAAGTCTATATTGGAGAAACCGAGAGAGCTGTAAGCCAACGTATGAAGGAACATGAGAGTAAAGTCAGGTTAAAACATTTCACGCAATCAGTACTAGCTGAAGAAAGCATAGAGCAGCAATCGAAATCTTAAAACACCCTAATAACATCAATGGGGACAATGGATGTAATACTAATCCGATTTGGCTTGAAAGGAGATGTGGAAGGGGAGATCACATTCATAGGAAAGAGAGCAACAGTAGTAGACTACATCTTGTCTGAAAAAAATGCGGCATATGATAGGGAGTATGAAGGTGGGGAATGAGATAGGTCCGAGCTCTTCCTGGTCATAGGTATACTAAAAGGAGCCGTCAATAAGTGTGATAGACGGAGAAAGGAAATAGGGGGTTATAGGAACACGAAAATGGGAGTCTGAGGGGTGGATAAATTAAACGAGATTGAACAAAAGATGGAAAAGAAAAAGGATATGTATGAAAAAGAGAAGGGAGTAGGCTCGTTGCTTGAAAGGTTGAATGAGTGGATTGTGAAGGTAAAGTATGAGCTGGGTGCTAAAGAAGAAAGAGTAGGGATGAAAAGAGGCAGGTGACACAAGAAATTTCGGGACAGTAAAGAGAGAATGAAAGAGTGTGTAAGAAAATAGAGAAAAGCGCAAGTGGAGAAGTGGGGGAGGAGTATAATACGAGAAAAAGAGAAAATGAGAAGATGCTAGAAACGAAAAGACAAAGGGGAAAGAAGGAATTGAAGGCAGAAGTAGAAAAAGCGATCAAAGAAGGTAGGTCGTGGGATGTGATAAATAAGGATAGAGATAAAAGTAAGCACGTTGATGAAGAAATAGAAATGGAGGAATGGACGGATTATTGCAAAGGTCTATTAGGGGGTGAGCCAAATAAGATCAAAGGGAAAAAGAGAAGGATAGTCCCAGGAGAAATAGAGGAAGAGAACGAAAGAACAAGAGAAGTGGATGAGGCGGTAGGTAGGCTAAATATAAACAAGGCGACAAGAGAAGATAGGATGGAGAACGGCTATAAAACTTATGCAGAAATCTTAAGAGAATGGTTGATGAGTCAAGTAGAACAAAAAGAAAGTATTCCACACAATTAGATGGGATTCATAAAAGGGATGGGAACTATAGACAACATCTACGTACTTAACTACTTATATCACAGAAATTTATGAAGAAGGAAAGGAAAGCTAGTCACATTGTTCATGTATTTCAAAGCAGCGTTTGACTCAGTGAACAGACAAGTGCGATAGCAGGCAATGAAAGAGAGGTTTGTTGAGGAAAAGTTGGTGGAGATGACACAATAAACTTCTACTAAAACCAGGATTTGGGTGAAGAAAGTATAGAAAAAAGGGCAGGTGTTCTAGACTGGAAGAGGTGTAAGGCAAAGGTGCCTGTTAAGTCCGTTACTATTTAATATGATGTTGGCAGACTTAGAGGATAAGCTAAAAGAAAAAGGGAAAGGTGTTTGACAATAACAAACTATACTCTCTAGTATACGCGGACAATGTAGTTTTGTTAACAGATGATGGGAAGGAGATGAACGTAATGATGAGAATCTTCGAAGAGTATGTGGGAGCAAAAGACTTGACGACCAACGTAGATGAGACAAAGGTGATGTGCTTCAGAACTAGAAAGAGAAAAATACATTATGTTTGAAAGATAAACGAACAAAAAGTGGAAATTGTGTTTAGGAGATCTCTTAGCTAGGTTTTTGGTTTAAGGGAGAAGGGCGAAACGAGCTGCAGGATGAAAAAATGTAGGAGAGTAGGAGCATGCATGAGCGATTTCTGAGGTGGGTAATGGGGGTTAGTTGAAATTGCCCAGGATACATGTTTGGCGAAGAATAAGGAAAGGAAGAAATGGTTACTAGACAAATTAAAAGAGCCTCGATGTTTGCAGAAAAGCTAAAAAGGGACGAGGAAAGCAGAATCACACAAGCATGTTCAGACGAAATTTGGAACAAGGAGACTAGAGGCAATTTCAGAAATTCAAAATATGAGATAGAAAGGAGAAAAATGAGAAGGGTTTGTAATATAAGAGAATGTGTTATGGAGTGGCAGGACATAAAGTTCTATTAGTAAAACAACAAAATAAAATAAAAAAGGAAGAAAAATGGAGTAGGGTTCTACGATTAAGAATAGGAGAAGGAGTGAGAGCATGCAGATATTGAATGGATGAAGAGGAGAATTTATGTGGAGTATGTGGATACGAAATGGAGTAATGGGCAGGTCTGTCAAGCTAGCACCTTTACAAACGAAGTTCCCAAATTTCTTTGTGTCAGAATTTTGGGTTTCTTTTTGGGCTTTTTTGGGCTGTATTGCGGATTTTTGGGCTCCGCTACTTTTTGTGAAAATTCAAATTTTGAGTGGAGGTTCTGACTTTATTCAAGCAAGAACCTTCACTATATAAAAATTAAAGAAAAAAAATTAAACATGTCAGAATTTGGGCTTTTTTAGGGTTTTCAATGCATCAAACAAAAATTCAGAAAAACCACCCCTATGTACAAAAACACCTACCCAATAAAAACTTAAATCTTGAAATAAGTTTAATGGGAAATCATTAATCGGGAGTAATTAAAAAATTGATTAATTGCGAATATCTCGAGAACGCACAATCTGCTGAAGACGTACCACACCGATTCGGAATCAGGTGATCATTCTGCATACGAATCACTCAAAATATTTTAGCGACATATAAGATCCGACAGGATTGGGTATGACGTCTGGACTATAGAGAGTATGTGAGCTAAATGCTCGGGGTGTGCATTGCACGCCCTGCAGCTATCATCAGGAATGTCTTGGCTGAAAATGTGGCGACGGTATTTTAAGGCGGAAATGACACCGTCTTGGCATGCAAAAATGAAACCCTCCGTACCAGACTTCAATCCGGGCGATTTAAGGAAAGCAAACGTTAGCTCACCAGACATTGACTGACCCTTCACATTTCTAAGAAGATACCGTGCATCCTCTTATCGAGGAGCTGTTCATGAAAGTTTTTGTCTTGTGCTTTCTTAATCCGGGCTTTCAGGAGTGAGTACTCGAGATAGATAAGATTTGATGCATTTTGCTCGCCCCTAATACTGAAGTCAAGTCCGAATGTTTCAGCAGCCTCCTCCGCTGCTTTGTACAGAAACGCTCCTTTGCCCACTTCTTCGTGATTCCTGACCATTTTAAGAAGAGGGTCTCTTCCATTTGCAACTCTATGTACTGTATCCAGAATAATCCTGATGTGAAAACATTCAAGACTCAATATTCCGCGACCACCTTGACGGCGTGAGATGTAAAGTCGCGGAACGGAAGACTTAAGATGCATGCTTTTGTTCATGTGCATAACCTTTCTTGTGTCGATATCAAGGGATCGGAGCTCGTTCTTCGTCCATGGAACTACTCCAAATGAATAGAGTACTACCGGGACGGCAAGCATGTTCGTTGCCGCACAAGTAACCGTCGGAATTTTGAAGTGCTAGAGATAGTGGCAATAATGTAAGGCATAATGTAATGTAATGTAGTGTAAGACAATGTAATAATGTAAGGACTCATGGTGTCGCCCTGAAAAACACCTCTCTGAAAGGTGACCTTGTTAGTTGTCACACGATTTTTTCCAGATGAGATAGTAAATCTAGTTTCCCAAACCGGCATCAATCTATCTATGCACCTAACTATTTGCGTATGAACCTTTCAGATTTCTAAAAGGCAGATGATAAGTCTATGGGTGGTCGAATCGAAAGCTTTCCGATAAGCAATCCAGGCCATCGATAGGTCACGCTGGTAGAATGCTGCATCTTTACAGACACATCTATCGATGAGCAGGTTCTCCCGACATCCGGCTACGCCTTTCTTTGAGCCTCGTTGTTCATACATTTCTTGCCACAGAGGTTCAATTTCCCGAACAATCCTATCATTTAGGATAGCTGTGAATATCTTATAAGGTGTGTTCAGAAAAGTTATTGGCCTGTAATTTTTAGAGTCAGCTAAGTTGCCTATTTTCGGCAGGAGTATTGTGCACCATTCCACCAACTACTCCGGAATCTGCTCTTTCGACTTCAAATATGAGGTGAAAATACGGGCCAAATGCGGATGGGTTGAAGAAAACTTCTTCCACCAGAAGGTTTTGATACAATCTGGTCCCGGTGCGGAATAGTTCTCCATCCCTTTTAATACTTTTTTCACCTCCTCGTCCAGTCTATGCTGCACTTCGTAGACTCCTCTAAAATACTTCGACCTCCTTTGGTTCGGCTGGGTGTCCGACGGTAACCGGAGGGTCTTAGAAGAGTCGAGATGGGTTAGAGAGAAACCGTTGCTTTTCTCTGACCCACCTCTCCCTCCGCTCTAGGTCAGCAGCTTTGACTTGTTAAGTGTGTGATGACGGGTCCGGAGTTCGCGCGCGAACTTTCGAACCTTGGCGGTAAAATTTCTTCCAGATGTGATGTAGTCAATCACACACTGAATGCGGGACGCGTACTCTCTTGGCCAGCCTATCTTTATGGCAAGTTGATGCATTCATCTTTTGGTCTTATGATCAACCGTTGGTTTTGTTTAACGGTTCCCATCGGCTCTCGCTACATTATACACGCCATAATTGATAGCCCAGAGGACAGTTTCTCCGGAAAAATGTGCACTAAGCTCGTCATCCATTTCAGCCAGATCTTTAGGCTTGAGAGAAACCTTGGTGTTGATGTTTCTCCGGGTCGTAAAGCATTGCTCTTCCTCTATTGGATGCCTGCCCGCGGATGCTCCTAGCGTCGCCTCTCTTTCTCTGTTGCCGGCTTGTTCTAGCTGTGGTAGAGCAGGCGTTCCGCTTACATAGCCCCTTTTTCGGAGAAGTTCAGCATGGTTTCGCAGACGTTGTTGCGAAAAGTGCGATAGCTCCGGGTGTTTCTCGCACCACAGAGCATGCAGCTGTGCCATGTAACCCCGTTCAGCGGCCACACTCGCATTGTAACACTCCAGCAAGTCGTGATTCAGTCGCTCCGTCCACCCAAAGGTTGCGAGATCCCGTCGATCCATCGCATTGAATCCATTTTCATTGACTCTCCAAGCTCTAGATTGGTCGGCATTGTTGGCCGACCCATTGTCGGGAGCCCTGCGCGTTCTGTTGTTTTAAACCGCACTTACTACAACTATGTTTGGTGTTGTCATTGCTGTTCCCACGAGAAGCTAGGGAAAGGGGTTCGTCCATCCTTGTAGAGCCTCGCATGCAAGGATAAGGCTACGTACTCTGAGAAGTCGCCCGTTATCCCAGAGTCACCGTTCTAGGCACCTCACCCATGTGTCATTCAGCTTTCGGTACGGTTTCCAGATCTCCGATTGTGGTTTCATTCTTTCGGGACCACCCCTGGACAATTTTCCGCGACTGCCTATTTATTTTTGTAACCATATTCAGCAGAAACCCTTGGTAC
>NC_046662.1:125989994-125993797 GCF_010883055.1 Belonocnema kinseyi
TTTATCTAGTTCCTTTTCTCTATTTCCTTTGATAGCGCAATTTAGGACTTATTACCAAACAAGTGAACGTGCGAACGAAAGCGAGATTTCGGTGAAAGAGAGAGCATGAGAACGCTTCCACTCTAAGCGACTTCAGTTTCCTTTTTCTGTTGCTCTTTAATATCTCCATTTGCCTTTATTCCCTTGCATTCTTTCAGCTTCTCTCATTCGCTCCTCTAGCAACCTCCAACTCGTTAATTCATTCTTATCCTAATCCATCCTCTCCTAGAATCATAACCACATTCTCTTGCCAGCTTCCTTCATGTTTAATTTCTCTTTTAAATTCTTTCCATACATGCTCCCAGGTTTCCTCCTCCGATTTACATATTCTACTATTCTACTATTTATTGTATTTTGATTCCTCAATCATTTTTCATCTTTCTATTAATTGTCTTTCCCTCTCCATTTTTCCAATTCTTCATAGTTTATTTTAGTCCCGTCTTCTATTTTTCTAGCATTAAAGAACTCATTCCTTTTTTCTTCCTATCTCGTTAATTTTATCGCCCTCCCTTTCCTCCCTTCTGCTTTCTTTGTAAACTTTCTAGCTGAATTATCTTCTTTTCCCTCCCACAGCTTCGTCTCAAATTTACATGCCCTCTTTCCCGTTCTAATACTTACCTTATCCCTTTGCGCTTCTTCTCTTAGCAAATATCCTGGCGTATTCTCCATCTCCAGTTTTTTAACCTTTTTTTTACATCACCCAGTCATATCTAGCTTCCCTCCCCCTCCTTTTCTGAACCTCATTATCTTGGTCTTTTCTACATTTAAATGAAGCTTTTTCCCATTTAGGTATTGCTCTAATCATGTAATTAAGCCCGCCATCCCTTCTTCACCCTCTGCAATCAACAATAAGTCGCCTGTGTGTGCTAGTGTACATATATTTTTCTTCCCTATCCTAACTCCTCCCCAAACTTTTCTCCTTATTTCTTCTTCCAAGTCTGATATTAATACATTGAATAAAACTGGACTCCTTTATCTCTGCTTAACATAACTTTTTCTATTTCGCATCGGTCTAATAACTCAAACTCTGCCTTTAGGTCCATGAAAATTGCTATCATTGCCCCTTTTTCCCTTTTAATTATCTTCTTGAGTAGATTGTTCAGAGCATATATGTTGTCCATTAGCTCCACCCCTTTTCTAAACCCCGTCTGATTCGGTGAAACAGTTCCATATACTTTATACAGTGTTGGCATCAGCTTAACACCCCTATAATCTTTCACGTCCTCTCCTTTGCCTTTCTTCACTATTGGTTCTACTATTTCAATATCCTTGTTTACCGTTTTCTTCTTTTTCTTTTTCTATTTACTACCTTTCTCACATCTTCTTCTGTCCTAGCCTTCTCCGCCTCTTCCTCAAACGTTTTATTGTCTTCCTCTTTCTTTTTATCATTCTGTATACTCTTTCTTTTTTTCATATATTTTTCCCCATTCATTTTTTCTTTTCTCCACTTTCCTAATTTCTTTTCGACCTCCTTTTTTTCTCTTCACAGTCCTCAGCCCATCCACTTCTATTCTCCCCTTAACTAACTTCATTTTTGTATGTGCACTCCAATCCTCTTTTTATGTCTTCTATCATTTTTCACATTCCTTCTCTCCTCCCATCTTTACTTCGTCTACTATTAATCCTTCTTTTTGTACTTTCCTCTCTTACTTATATTTCCCTGTTATACATTCAATCCTTATTCCCATCTTCATTCCTCTCATTGCTCTGCTCTTTCGATTTTCCTCTTTGCATTTTGCACTTGCTATTTATAACCTCTTGGTAACCTGGCCCTTAATCTTTCGCATCCCTATTCATCTATCCACGTCGCCATCATTTTGGCTACATTCCATTTTAATGAATTTCTCATAAACTCCCTATCTTTTCTCTTCAATCCTGCTGTATTCCAGTAACATATCTTCCATTTTTCGCTACTTTTGTTTCTCGTCTCTTTTTTCTTCTTGCTATTTCTTATTTTTCTATCTCCCGTTCCTTCCTCTCCTAGTACCCCTGCACCTCAGTTCTCACTATCTCTTTCGCTTCTTCATCCCAATCCCACCATACTACGTCTATTTGTATCCTCCCATACTTAGCCCATGTTCTTCTTCCCCTTTTTTCCTATTCCGCTCTTTTCCTTAACTTATACTGCATATTCCTTCCTACCCATTTCAAATCATCCTCTATTCTCTCTGAGCTCCAGTAAAACATCCTTTTCTTTGTCATAACTTCCCTTTCATTTTCCCATTTCTTTAGTCTCACCAATACCATTTTCTCCCCTATTTGCTCTTTGTTCCCACATTTCTCACTTTCTCTATCTCTACCTTTGCATCAATCATTTTTAATATTTCTTTTACTTCTTCCTTCAGCTCCTTCCCCTTTAATCTTATTCCATTCATCACTATGTTTCTTTGTCTTCCCTCTCTTTCCTTTCTATTCTTGTTTCTATTTATCTCAGTCTCTTCTTCTCCGTATTCCCACTCTCGCCCCCACCAAAATCCTGGTTTGAGCTTTCTAGTTTCTTTTCCCCACCTTGCATCTCCTCTACCTTTTCATCATTATTTTTCTCCTTCTCTTGTTTTTGTACCAATGACTGCGTCCTTCTTTATAACTGTTCCCTGACTTCTTCCCATTTCTTTATTTCGTTCCTAAGTTTAGCCATTTCCCGATTATTTCCTTCTTTAATTCCTGTCCCCTTTTCTCCTACTTTTCTTCATAAATCGCCATTACTTCTATCATCACTTCGCAAATTTCTTTCAGTCTTTCCTCTTTCATCGAAACTTCAATTTCATCTCTGCTTCTTTCAGCCCCCTTAGTATTATAATCATTATCTACGAGATTCTGCTTATCCGGCGGCGATCTAAACATTTTTGGATATTTCAAGCTCGCACCGATATCTTCCTTCACTTCACTGCTTCCTCTCTCCCTCTCTTCCTTTTGATAAAAGCATCAATCAATGCCACGCTTTTTACTCTTAATATCTCCTTTTCTGCAGTTTTCTTGTACTTCCCCCTTGCCTTCCTTTTTTTGATCTCCTCTTTCGGCGTACTAAACATTTCCTCCACTAAATCCGTTTTTTCTGTGATGATACTCGCTCCGCTAGTCATGAATCCAATTCAAACACTCCAGCCTTCTATCCTTCCCTGCCTCTATCTATCGTCGCGCTCCCGTATCTGGCTCGCCTATCTTCGTCGCTGCCTAACCCTGCTACTACGTTTCTAAAGATGAAAATTGAACCATTTTTTTTTTTTGAAAAAATATCTTTTTAGTTGAAAATTTATCTTTTTGGAGGTAAATTATTCTTCTTGTTAGAAAATTCAAATTTTTTTTTATGTATTAAAAATTAATTTTTTACTAAAAATATAAGTAAGATATGCAGCACAGAAGTTATAACATTTTAGACCCCGAAATCTTGTCCTCTATATCGATGTAAGTGCACTAAATTATATTTTCCTCTTTTCAATAAGTCTAATGACTATAAGGTGATTGGGGATTTCAAAACCGGAATAAATTTGCGGAGCAGCTAGATCATAATTCATGAAGTCGGTAGATCTCAAGTTCCTGCTCGTACATTTTCGGAATAACACAATGCTGTTTGTCGAAGCATGTAACAGAGCCGACTCACCGACACGTTAAGTTTGCATGTATTTCTCCCAGATGGGAAAATGGTGGTAATGGTGGGAGTCGAAAAATCCCATGTTCTGGAGACAATGGTCGTGATAAATTGGAATTCATATGCTCTCATTTTTACATTCTTGGCCCCCCTTTAGATACAAAACCAAATACAT
>NC_046662.1:125993897-126000762 GCF_010883055.1 Belonocnema kinseyi
AACATTTAAATACTTAAGAAGCTTTGAAATACTATAAAATTGTTGAATGAAAAAATGTAATTTTAGGATTTTCCACTGCTTTTGATGCTGTCAAAATTTGAGTTTTCGATTTTTCAAGAAAACTCAATAAGTTGTTATGATAATCTCGTAGGCCATTCAGAAATCAACATTTGTCTTTTCTTGATTTTCTTTTCTAACTGTGCGTTATTTGACCTGAAATTTCATTTTCGTATGTTTTTGGAATATTTTAAGTGCTATAACTCTGGTAATTTTTGATTTTGTGAGAAAAGTCATCAGGATAAATTTGTCGTCTTTTTGATGAATATGAACATCCGTACAGATAATTTTTGAATTATAAAAATAGATGACTTGAAAATTTTCAAAATGCGCTAACTTTTTGAATTTTCATCTAAACAGATTAAGCTGGATGGGTGAAATTTTACACATATTTAATACCTTCTCTGATGAGAATGTAAAAATGAATTTGTTTTCCATGAATAATTTTTCGATAGTTCTTTTTTTCGGTTTAATCGTAAAAAGTAGCATTACAAATATTTAAAAACTTAAATTCGAATGCACATTTTTTCCACCTTATAGTTCACCGTATTTTGCATAGTTTGCCCAATAAATGTAAGTTTTTGCATTTTCCATTATTTTTTAAGCTGTCAAAATTCAAATTTGCGATTTTTTAAGAAAATTTAAAAAGTGTATATGACAATCTTGTTGGTTATTCAAAACTCAAGATTTCTCTTCTCTTGACTTTTTGTCATACCATACCTTATTTAGCAGAAAATGCTCATTTTGGTGTTTTTTGGAATTTTGTAAATGCTATATCTCTGGTAATTTGGGTTTTTATGAAAAAAGTCATTACACTAAATTGCTCGTCTCTTTAAATACTATGAATATCCGTGCAAAGAATTTTCGATTCTCGAAAAAAGTGGTCTCAAGAATATTCAAAATGCCCTCACTTTCTTATATTTTCTGCAAAATGGATGGCGAACAAACGCAAGTAATCGTGCTAACAAACTAAAAAACTACAGACACACTGAACTAACGAACGAACAGGCAGACACATTCATAACAACCTGTTTTTCGGATTCAGGGGGTCTCAAAACATGGACATCTGACAAAAACTGGGTTGTTAAATTTTACACAAATTCAGCATTCTCTGATAAGAATGGAAAAATAAAGAAATTCAACTTTCCATTTTTGAGCGCCCTTTATTTACATTATTATTATTATTATTATTATTATTATATTGTAGGTTTTCAATAGTTTCAACTAAAAGCTTATATAAATCAGTTTTGTGGTGTTAATTTTTGTCGAAGGGAAATAGATGTGCAATTTCCAGTTAATAGTCAAACATTTTAAAATTCGAACGTCTAAATTGTTAAGTTCCATTAATAATGGAAGTTTAATTGAAGAAATAAGTTTGAGCGATAAAGATTATTTACTGGAGAAAATTAGTAATTGAGAACAGAACATACGTATATATTCACAGTAATGTTTCCGTAAATACAATTTTATTCATGCAATAAGTATTTCGACTTTTAGAAATACTTTTTACACTTTAATTGTTCTTCTCTAGGAAGGAAAGTGTGCTAAAAAATATCCAGGATAAATACGATTTTTTTCTAATTTTATTTAAATTAAATAATTAAAGTATTAAGTAATTTATATAAATTTTATTTAAATTGAATAATCAGAGTAGTAATTCATTTTTTTAAATTTTATTTAAATTAAATAATTAATTAATTATGCAATTAATTCACATTTTAACTAAATTATTAAGACTTTAAAAAATATATTCATTTTCACGGTTTAATTGTACTTCTCTAGAAAGGAAAATCTGCAGGGTGAATTCAAATTTTGTCAAGTTTACATCATTTTTCAACTTTTCGTTCTGGCATATTTAATACGCCGTTTATATTTCAAAATTCTGACGCCAGATTTAGATTCAGCGAACTTAAAAATCTCAAGATAAAATCAACTATACGTCAAGTGACCATCAAGTTTCCGATTTGTGGTTCTCCACATTGTATTTTCCATTTTTAACCGGATTTTTCTCTGAAAGGAAAAGTGCTACGAGATTTTTCCTGGCACATTCGAATTCAGCATTGCAAAACTATAAAATACCGTTTCTTATGATAAACAAAAACTTTTTTTCCCACTTACAATACAATTAAATAAATTTTGTCAACAAAAATAATAATAACAGTGTTTTCCCGCACTTTCTTCTGTCAAGCAAAATTTATTTTTGTCAATAAATTCGATCGATATTAGGTTCGATATTAGGTATCAAAAGAATACATTAAAGGGGGGTGGGGAATAAGCACTTGAAAAATAATAGAATTTTTATTAGTTTTCATTACACTTTCTACGTTCGTGAAGTGTACCCAGTGTAATTTGAATTGACTATGATAATTGATACATTAATTGAATTTAAATAATTAATTTCATAATTTAAATGATTATGCAAAACATCTAATAACAAATGGTATAAACAATTTCATAAAAAAACGAATTATAAAAAAAATAGAATATAATAGAATAGAATAGAATAGAATAGAATATAATAGAATGGAGTGGAGTGGAGTGGAGTGGAGTGGAGTGGAGTGGAGTGGAGTGGAGTGGAGTGGAGTGGAGTGGAGTGGAGTGGAGTGGAGTGGAGTGGAGTGGAGTGGAGTGGAGTGGAGTGGAGTGGAGTGGAATAGAATAGAATAGAAAAAAATCCAACTCTAACTAAAAATGCCTTCGACATGTTGGGCAGTATAAGTCTGTGATAATATTTCAACACATTAATGTTTTTTAATTATATCCTTCAGCGAACTATGGTTCTGTTTAGCGTTGAATCCATTCAGCAAAACACTAAAAAGAATGTCGCATGGGTTGAGAATTCATGATAATGAGGATGGTCATCAAGTGACCCATCTTTACATGGATGACCTGAAGCTGTACGCTAGTTCAGGCCAAGAATTGCAGCAAGTGATCGATGTCACAAAGCAGTTTTCCAAAGATATCCACATTGACTTCGGACTGGATAAATGTCTTAAATCTAAGAATATTCAATATACGATAGTTAAGACAAGCCTAACGACTGCCTTTACTACGAGACTCACATTAATTATGAAGAGTTTTCTCAACTCGGCAAACAAAATCAGGGCGATCAACACATATGCCATCCCTGTGCTCAAGTACTTCTTCGGGGTTTTAAAATGGTCTAACACCGACCTTGAAAGTTAAACATAATTATCCGCGTAGAAATGACGAAGCACCAAATGCACCACAGAAATTCAGCGATTGAAAGGGTAGTTCTACTACGACATTTGTGGGTTAGGGTCGTTGTAGATGTCAAAAAACTGTGCAAGTCACAAGTTATACAGTTGCAAGACTATTTTAACAGCAAACGAAATATTGCGCTTTACAGTACCATCTGTCAAGCGGATCTTGAATACACACCCTTAAATTTGTCCTCAGATGGGGCTTTGAATATCAGGGCAGAAACCATAGAGGAATTAGAAATACAATGGAGGCAGAAAGCCATCCATGGCGAGCACCCCAACACGTTAGATCAAAATATAGTGGATAGTAAGGCACCTAAAATTTGGCTAAGAAAGGGTGTTCTGTATCCAGAGACGGAAGGATTCGTCATTGCTATACAGGACAAGGTTTTCAGCACCAGGAATGATCGCAAGCACGTGTTACATCAAGACGCGGTTGACTAGTGCCGATTATGTGGAGATACCAACGATTCCATCGAGCACCTTACTGATGGCTGTCGCGTAATGGCTCAGAGAGAATATACGCACAGCCATAATGATGTAGCGGGCATTATACATCAACAACTTTCCCTAAACCTATGACTCTTAAAAGAATGGACGCCCTTCTATAGATACATTTCAATGCCCGTTTTAGAAAGCGAAGATTACATCTTATATTGGAATGTTACTATCCAAACGGATCATTACATCCGGGCCAATCGACCTGATGTCGTGATGCTAAAAAAAAGGTGGAAGAGTCTACATCATCGACATTGCTTCTCCGCTTAACCGAAACTTGCAGTCAAACTATACAACCAAGATCCACAAGTATAGCGAGTTGAGGCATGAAGTAAAGACCATATGGAGGAAATTGAATCATGCATCTATTCATTTCATTGTGATTTCGGCTATAGGCAGTCATTTAGTCATTTAGGAGTCATTAGGGTATTGGTAGCAGCTTAGAAGGCGGTTTTATTAAACACCTGTCGCATTGTAAGAAACTTTTTTGACCATCAGGAAGTGAGTCACTAAAAACCCGTGGAGTCGCAGGTGGTAGCTCTAAGAAAGCATCCAGAGGTGACTTTTGTCACCTCGAACTCTCGCGGCCACTCGTAATTATATACCTATAGCATCATCGCAGGAGGTTTCAAACATCTTATTAAATTTGTTGAATTAACTTATAACATTCTAATCTCATCAGTCACTTGACTCAGTCCGTCGCTATAATGTATAACCGGGTTTACCCGAGTAAAAGTTTAACAAAAATAATATATAAGGGATCGCCCACAAATTACGTAAGACGTTTTTCTTTTGTTTATATCGCTGTGTCCTTCTCAACTTGACAGCAACTTTATGCTTGTCTTTATTTAAAGAAAAGAAAACCGTATTACGCAATTTGTGGACGATCCCTAATAAATAAATAAAAAAAATACATATATTAAATAATAAAAAATAAGGCACCGAAGATGCCCCTACCGAAGGTATTCTCGCGCTGGTTTCGCTTTAGGACTTGAGCATTCCTCTCATGTCTTTGACGGTCCGGTGCTTTTACAATTGAGCTATTAGAGGCATCAGAATAAGAACTCTTAATTCAAGAAAATAACACTAATTTTTAGCTAGGTCTTAACGTAGGTCGGTAAAGTACCATCTCTGATGATATAACAGATTACTTTAAAAAAGACTTACTTCTACCATTAACACCTAGCTAAAAATTAGCGCTGTTTTCTTGAATTAAGATTTCTTATTCTGATCCCTCTAATAGCTTAATTGGAAAAGCACCTGACCGGAAATCAGAAGTTTCATGGTTCGATTCCCAATGGGGTGAAGAAAGACTAGGATCTTTTTTTCAAGAAATAATTTTAATTGTAATTTGAAATATTATTTTCCACCTAACCTGATTAGACGTTAAGCATTTTCTGTTATTGAAGATTCTTAACTTGATCGATATTCTGTAGATTTTCTGCCTGCATGGTTTGAAGGGCTGTCCACGGTCGGCAGAGTACCATCTCTAATGATATAACAGATTCCTGTGAGAAAGAATTACTTGTACCATTAACACCCAGCTAAAAATTAGCGTTATTTTCTTTAATTAAAAGTTCTTATACTGATCCCTCTAATAGCTTAATTGAAAAAGCACCAGACCGGAAATCAGAAGTTTTATGGTTCGATTCCAAGTGGTGCGAAGAAAGAGTAGGATATTTTTTTCAAGAAATAATTTTAATTTGAAATACATTATTTTCCATCTTGTCTTATTCAGACTTTAAGCATTTTCTGATATTGAAGATTCTTAACTTGATCGATATTGTGTAGATTTTCTGCCTTCATGGTTCGGAGGTTTGTCTACGGTCGGTAAAGTACCATCTCTGATGATATAAAAGATTCCTTTAAAAAAGAATATATATGTACCAAGATTCGTAAGTATAAAAAGCCAATGTGCACGCAAGATGCACTGAACATCTTGAACATTCAGAAGTCATTAGGGTACTGGTAGTATCTCAGAAGGTAATTTTATTAAACACCTGCCGCATTTTAAGAAACTTTCTCGACCATTAGGAATCGAGCGATTAAAAATTTGTGTAGTGACAGATGGTAGCTCTAAGAAAGCATCCAGAGGTGACTGTTGTCACCTGTAATGCTCACAGCCGCTTTTAAGTACAACAGCGGTGAAAGACGAACTCCAAGCTACAACATTCACGTGATCTTGCACCAACAACATCATCGCAAGAGATTTCAATCAGCGTATTAAATTAATTTATAAAATCTCCATCTCATTAGTCGCTTGACTTAGTCTGTGGCTATGATGAAAATCCGAATTCACACGAGTTAAAGTTTGAAAAAAGAAATAATAATATAACATTGTTTATGATTGTAAAATAGCACGAAAGTAAGAATTTGTACAAATAGCTATTATTTTTTATTGTTCTTTGCATAATACATTAACATTAAACATTTATATACAATTGTGTGTAATAAAAATAAATCTATGGTCGATCACTTATCGCAATAGATATTCTGACACAAGTGTCAGGTACTTTCACATTGTAAAAAATTATTCACAATTATTAAAAATAAATTAAGCTTAAACAATATGTATTAAATTTCGTAGTAAGTAAATTCTGCCCACCTGTGGACAATATAGAAGTACTTTCAAAGTCCCATTTGTGAATCAAGTCTAAAGTGACAGAATGTATTGAAAAAGTCGATGTTTATCCACTTGTTTATGCATATTTGTAAATAATCTTGTACAATGTATGTGTACCTGGCACTTATGTTAGCATATATTTTGCAGTAAGTGATTAACAAAAAATTAGTTTATTCTTACAAGACTGTGATTAAAGGTTATTGTGAATGAATTTTGTTATCAGCAATAACAACTAATAACCATTTGTACAAATTATTATCCACCTAGAATTTTATATAAATAAATAATGTTATATTATTATTAATTGTAAAGTTTTTCGAAGCGAAAATGATGACATTGAGGTTTGTTGATGAAATTTATTTTGAAAGATTACACAGGCCAACAATTCTCAGAACCAGAGACCAGACCTACTATACCCGAAGGTTTTTGCTGCGCTGAATCCGAATCTGACCTCAGAAAAATT
>NC_046662.1:126000862-126005867 GCF_010883055.1 Belonocnema kinseyi
CAAAAAACGGTGTTTTTTGCACTTTTAGGTTACAATATCTCGAAAACTGAGGGTGATGGAATTTTTCTGAGGTCGGATTCGGATTCAGCGCAGCAAAAACCTGCGGGTATACTAGGTCTGGTCTCTGGTTCCGGACCTTTGTCAAATTTTGTCGGCCTGTGTTATCAATGTTAATTTTTCCCCGTAAATCAGAATTATATATCGTTTCCTTTAAACTCCGTTTGATTGTTATCTAAAAAAATAATTTTCTGTGAAAAAGAATTAAAAATGCAGCAACCTTTCGTCATTTGCTTGTTTTCTTGATCCAATTTCTTAAAATTGAAATTAATTTATTTAAAAAATGTTTAATGTTCAATTTCAATGGTAACTTCTTAGCATAAAAGACTTTCAAATGATACGGTTTGACTTTTTTAAATTAAACATCAGTGTGGCCTTTTTAATCGACGGAAAAATGTTCCGGTCATTTCCCGGTTCGGAAAATTTTGTACGGTTATTGAAAACAAAAAATTGGAACTCTTAAAAGTGAAAATTTGTTCATTTAAGGTAATCAAAATTGAGCTGCACATTAATGTATTTATTTAAAGTATAACTCATTTGAATTTTAAACTATCAACTTTGATAAATTTAACGGTTCAAAGATTTGTGGTTGAACATATAAATCCACGATATTATTATTAAGACTCGAAATTAAAACTAATATCTCTTCCAATGCAGTAAACAATTGAAAATGGCAAGTTTTACCTTCCATCTGAATATTTCAAACTCTAAATTTGTTTAACTACTAGGGGTTTCAAATTAAAAAGTTTCAGTTCTCAACATTAAAATACGTAAATTGTATAATTTTAAATAGATTCAGAATCGTTTTATAAGATAAGCAATTGTTTAATTTTAAGAATTGGACCTATAATACAGGTTTGAGAATTATTATTCAGTTTTTTACAGTTGATCAACCTAAAATTATTTTCATCAAATATTGTAAAATCGAAATGCTGTTAAGTTTAAATTGTTCCTGTTTTTGAAACTACATAGATTTTTCTTCTAAAAATTTGTATAATTTCTATCAAAAAATAAATTCACTATCATTTCTTGGTTTTCTCATTCACAAAAATTCTCGGTAGAGCTCTTATTATCAGCTTTAAATACAAATTCTTCAAAACTGAATAATTTTAAATAGAAGGGATTATAAATTACAAAAATTTAAATCGAAATGGTTCATATTAGTTAAACAGTTATAAGTTTGACATTAAATGATAAGAAATGGAATAAAGTCTGATCGAATATTCGTGAGTTGATCAAAATTAAATGCAAAAATCCAAAATTAATTCATACTCTTATTTCAAATTTGATATAATTTTCAACAAGAAGGTGTTTTTTATTCACTTACTAAAAAATGTATAAGTCTACTAATGAATAAAATTTTACAATTATATAATATTATATCTCAGATTTTTGTCTTAAAATTCCAAATCTTGGTAGCCGTCAGATTTAGTTTCTAGGAACAGAACGTAACATGTTTTTAACTGTGTTTTAATGTAATTATTTAGTTTAAATTCTGTGTATTGTTACACCATGGAAACGAACCGATGCTCGACTGAGCCGAGCTGAGCTTTCAACACTTTTCAAAAATTTCTGGTCATCCATGCTACCCGAAATTCTGGGATTTCGTTGATTTGATTTGCAGAAAACTTGACACTATGGAGTTTTTAGAGTCCTTTGTATTCATTAAATTTTCTTGCATTGTCTTTAATTCCTTAAATCCATATTGAATTCCTTGGGATTCTTTTGAAATCTTGAATTCTTGTGCATCCCTTGTCTAAATTTATTTAATGCATTAAACAATCCCTGAATTCTCCGCATAATTTGGACTTCACCATATTTGAGGAATTTTCACGAATTCACGAAATTCAAGGAATTCAAGAAATTCTCGAAGTAATTCACAGAATTCAAGTAATTTATAATATTCAAGAGATACAGCGAATTCAAGTGATTTCGAGTATTCCAGGAATACATATAATTCCAGGAGTGCACCAAATAAAAGGCATTCAAGGAATTCACGAAAGTTAAAGAACTCAATTTCCCATTTACCCTTATACTCGCTTTGCTACTCGTATATATTGTTTTTATAGATTGTAGGAGCCATCCATTGACTCCATACTCTTTCAGGACTTCCCAAAGTTTGCTTCTATCTACCTTATCAAAAGCTTTTCTAGGCCAACAAATTCAGAGATTTTTAAGTATATTTTACTTACGGTACTTAATAATCTTATCCCTCTGTAATTATTGCAGTCGCTTTTATCTCTCTATCTTTTCTATATTGGTATGATAATCATTTTTTCCCAATCGTCTGGGACGTCTCCTTTTTTAACGCATTGTGTTCTACATCGCAGTTTTGGTGTCCTATAGCTTCGTCTTTGAATTGTCCCCTAAAAGAGTGTCTGAAAGCCTCTAGTATCCCGTCTGAATCATACCTGCTTTTTGGGCAGTCTGAATTTCATCATTCTAGCACGCATAAACAGACATTCTTCCTATAACCGCGGTGCCACACACTTCGATCGCACGTCTAACAATTATATCCCGGAACATTGTCCATGCCCCCTGTATATCTTCGTTTTTTATAAGCTCCTCCCATGTTGCCCTATCTACGCTTTCGATTATCTTATTGCGGAAATATATTCGCACATTCGTTTTCTATAGGTTCTCAATTTTGAATCGGGTTTATTTTTGTTTTCTTGGTTCTCTTTTTTCTCCATCCCCGACCTAAGTTAATTTTGGAGATGAAAAGGTAATTATCAGTATTGCATTCAGAACCCTTCATCACCCTTTTATCTTTCACCAGCTCTCTTAGCCTTTCATCCGCAACAACAAAGTCAATTATACTGTGGCTATTTCCTTTGAACCAGGTGTACATGTGGATCATCTTATGCCTAAACCAAGTATTTGTAATTAACAAACCCCTTTCTAAGCATAAGCCAACTAATTTATATCCCTTATAGTTTGTTATAATTCCTACTTTCATTCTAGCCTACAGCAGTCTGGGAGATACAAAATCATGATCTCCGAGATGCTGCTTCGCTCTTTCATTCAAAATCAGACCTACTCCTTGCCTACCATGCGATTCACTATCTACTCCTGACTATACTTCAAATCCACCTTTCAACACGCTGTTTTCTATTTCTGTACTTCCGCACCCCTTGTTCTTTGTTTCAGACACGTAAAACATCTAGTTTCCTCACGTCCATAGTTTATCGCGATTCTTTACCTTGAGATCATTTACCGATCTAGCATTCGAAACATCCGGTTTCCATTCGTCGGCTGAAACATGACCTTTACTCACCGTGTGCATGCCTTTTTTCAATTAAAGTTCTAGTCCTTTCCGAGGCTATTTTATAGATTATACCCCCAATTACCATCTTTATGCAATAAGTTGATTTCCAGAGTCAAAATCATGTCAAAGTTGTCTGAGAAGGTCTTAGCGTTATTTGTATTTTTAGGTTTGAAATTTCTTTTTAATCGTAAAATTATAATAAGTTGACATGAATTACTTATCTTTAAGTACGTTTCCGGATTTCCTAGTATCTGTATAATGAAACACAATTTTACGAAAGGACAAATATTCAAACTTTAGGATTTTCTATTTGGCTTTTTCCTAGAACTCGAGATACATAGTAAAATTTTCAAATCTAAAATCATAGTACTAAGAAGTAAATACAATATTGAGTAAAAATATTTGTAAATTTTTTTTTAAGCGTTTGAAGTCACTGGGTTATTTGAAATCTTCTTTAAATTTTAAAATCGCTTGAAATCTTTTAAATGTTCTGAAAGCTTTGAAATCTGGTGAAATGTACCCTTTTTAAATTTTTGAAATCCTTGAAATCTTTTGAGATCCTTCGTAATATTTTTGAACTCTTGTGTGTTTGTTGAAAATGATTGGAATTTTGAACATTTTCGTGTAATCTTTTGAAATCCTGTGAAAAATTTTGAAATTGTTTTAAATCTTTGAAATATATTGTATGGGAATTGTATTGAAATATTTTGAAATATTTGTAAATTCTTAAAAATATTTGCGAAACATTTCTGAATTCCTTTATATTCGCATGACATTATTAAATAATAAAATCTTTGTAAAATATTTTAAAATGTTTTGAAATTTTTGAACACTGGTGTGCTGTATCCTTTTTAAATGTTTTAAATTCTTGTAATCTTTTAAAATCTTTATGAAATTACTTTTTTTTAAATATTTGTGAAATGTTTATGAAATATTCTGTATTATTTTCAAATTATTAAAATATTTAAAACCTTCGTCAAATCTTTAAAGTCTAGTGTACATGCCACTTTTAACCCATGTGAAAAAGTTATATGTATATATATATATGTAATATATACATACTATCTAGTTGTTCAACACACGCGGGAACGACTCACATTCAAAGGCACAGTGCGGCACTAAGAGTGCTTTATTACCATCTCTGTCACTCCTACGGCATTCACCTTAATATCGCTCCTCTAAATGCTCCTAGGGAAATTGAGTAAATTGTCGAAAATGGGAAGTGCCGCATATACTGGAACATTATATTCTCGACAATTGTTTCTGTTGCTCACTCGAGGCCTGACATGGTTCTTCTTGACTTCGAGAAGCGAACCATGTTCGTTATCGAATTTTCGGCACCAGCTGACAAAAACATCATAGCCAAGGAGAATGAAAAGAAAGATAGGTATCGAGACCTTATAAGGGAGTTGCAACAATTTTACCCGGAACATTCTGTTAAACTGATCGTCCTTATCATCGGCGCTCTTGGAGGTGCCAAGCTTTCACTTGCTAATAGCCTAAAAAATATCCCCGCGTGTCAACAATATGCTAGAACACTTGCGGGAAAAATGTGATTTGTATTTGTATTTGTATTTGTCCGTGTTCTTAGGGTGCACGAGGCTTTTTCTGGATCGTCGTATTGATTCCTTTACAGACTGTAACCACCTATCTCACGGTTGTGAGACGTGGTTGTGGCTG
>NC_046662.1:126005967-126021007 GCF_010883055.1 Belonocnema kinseyi
TCAAAGAGTAAGGTAAGGTAAGTTCGGTCCAATGTGAAGGTTTTGCTCACTGTCTTCTTTGATTACCGTGGCGTAGTCCATCAGAAATTCTTACCACAAGATTGTACGGTCAATAAGGGGTATTACCTTCAAGTTATGCGCCGTTTGCGACAGGCGATACGCAAAAAACGTCCGGAATTTTGGAAAAACAATTCGTGGCTTTTGCATCACCATAATACACCTGCTCATTCATCGTTGCTTGTGAAAGATTTTCTGACCAAAAACAGCACCACAGTCATGCCTCAGCCTCCATATTCACCGGATTTGGCCCCCAGTGACTTTCTTCTTTTCCCAAAACTGAAGAGACCCATGAAAGGAGATCGATTTCGAACGATTGAGGAGATAAAAACTGCATCGCTGAAAGAACTCAAGGCTATACCACAAAATGATTATCAGAAGTGCTTCGATGATTGGAAAAAGCGTTAGCACAAGTGTATTATATCTAAGGGGGATTACTTTGAAGGGGACAACATAAATATTGAGGAATAAATGAATATTTTTTGAGAAAACCATAAAGTCACCTTATTTTTTTAACACACCTCGTATAGTGGAATAAAACGATGATATTTTTCATTTGTTTTATGATCTGTTCAATGCTAAACAAATGAAAAATATAAGTGTTTTGTCCACTATATATAAATTATATATAACTTTTTCATCGGGAAATCTTTTCAAGCCTTCAAATCTGGATGAAATGTTCGAATCTTTGATATTTTGTTGTAAAATCTGTAAAATCTAGTGTACATGCGTTTTTAAATGTTTAAAATCATAGAAATCTTTGTAAAATATTTTGAAATCTTGTAAAATGTTTTAAAACCCTCTAGAATCGTTTCAAATAATCGAAATGCTTTGAAATATTTTAAAATCGGGTGTGATGTATTCTTTCTGAAATCTTTATTTATTTTGTAATAAAAAAAAGATAAATTATATCTTAGTAAATAAAGCACTTTTCAGTAGCAAGATTTCTGTAAAATAAGATGTTTCTTTCATAATGGACTTAAAGAATTAAATTACTCTTCGAATTTTAATTAAATCACTGTTTTAAAAGCAGAAAAAATTCGGATTAAAAGTCTGATTAAGACGTTAAGCATTTTCTGTTATTGAAGATTCTTAACTAAATCGATATTGTGGATTTTCTGCCTTCATGGTTTGGAGGGTTGCCTACTGTCGGTAAGATAACATTCACTGATGATATAACAGAATAATTTGAAGTAATTACTTGTACCATTAACGCCTAGCTAAAAGTTAGCGTTATTGTCTTGAATTAAGAGTTCTTATTCTGATCCCTCTAATAGCTTAATTAAAAAAGCACCTGACCGGAAATCAGAAGTTCTGTGGTTCAATTCATAATTAGAAGGAGTAGGATCTGTTTTCAAGAAATAATTTTGATTGTAATTTTGATTGTAATAAAAATCATCGCTGATAATTTGAGCTTAACCTTAAAAAATGCACAAATGGAAATCACATTTCAATTATAATTTACAGGACATTTAATTCAAAGCCCTTCACCATAACCCACCCTCCCCTTGTTATTGTACAACATTTTCGTTACAAATGTAACACAAATATCCGAGGTTGAAATCGCTTGGACCGATAAACTAAGAGTGCGATTGGGGAAATTGTCCCAAAAGTCCTTAAAATTCACTAAAAAATTTGGGGAAATTCCCTACAAATTTAGGAAATTAGAAAATGCCTACAATTTTTGGGAAAATTTTCGTAAACTTAGGGTTATTAGATGAACGTTTATTTTTCGGCCTGCTGGCCTTAAAAAATTGACTTGCTTACACTTGCATTTTTTACAGAATTGTCTTACAAGTACGTCTTACAAAGTACCATCCATCCACACCTCATAACTAGTCCGCTCGCTCCGGTAGCCTAACCTTCCTCGCCTCGCACGCATTTCGCTCTTTTTCGCTATGCCTCGCATTACCAGCCTCTGTCTCCACGGCTAACACCTAATACTTAACTACTATTTACAATATTTACATTTCTCTTACATCTACTTCCTCTCCTATTTACAATCTTTCGTTCTCCATTCCTCTGCCTCATTCCTTCTCTTCTTCTCTATCGTACCCACACCCCCTTCACCCATGCTACAGCCTTTTTGTCACCACTTTCATGCAAAAATACCTCCATGCTTCTCCCCCTCTTTTCCACCTCTTCACCTTCCTTCAACCAATGCTCCAATTTTGCATCCCCCTTCCCGCACAATTCACACATCCTCTTCTCTCTAGAAAGCCAGAACTTATTATACTTATCCATGCACCCGCACCTCATTCTCGCTATAAGTTCCTGACTTCATTGCTCTCCTTTCTTATACAAATATTGCGCTCTCTCCCATGGCATAATCCACACATTGTTTCCGTTATACCTTGACTTTCTTATTCTCTCCTCTCCTTCTGCCCTCTCTTTCTCCCTGTCATTCTTTTGAATCAGCTCATATACCTTCCTTCCTCGTGCATTCTGCTAATTTCATCCATCTGCAATCCATTCGTTCGACTTCTTCTTATAATCCCTAAACTCGTTCTCGCTGTCTCCCTCCTAACAATATAGTTCGGCGTATTCCTTTCCAACCCCAGTATCCACTTTACATCCCTATCCTGCACCCTATTCACCTCCTCACTTCCCTTCCAACCCCACACCTCCACTCCGTAAAATAAGACACTCATCACTAGCGAATCAAATAATTTCATTCTCCTTTCAAAATCATCTGCGAACAATGTCTTCCCCAGCCCCCACACCTGCCTCATCACCACATTTGCCCTTCTCACTCTCTCTTTTATATGACCAACCACTCCCTCATTTCTTCGAAACAGCAAGCCCAGGTACACAAACTCTTTCACCTCCTGTACCGCTTTTCCCTTCCACTTCCACTCCCCTCCCCCACCTCTTCCACCTTCTTTCCTGAACACCATGATCTTCGACTTGTCCGCATTTAACTCTAACCTACTCTTGTCCAAGTAACGTCTCAACCTCTTGATCATTTACTTTAAAGCTTCTTCGCTCGTTGCCCATAGCACTATGTCATCTGCATTTGCGAGTGACCATATCCTGACTACATGTAGGGAATCATTCCAAAAGTAATGTTTGATTTTCCACGTAGATTAGGTATTAAGATTAGGATTCATATAGATACTCCTTTCTAAATTGACATGTGTAAGGTTTGACACGTGGAAATAAAGTATAACCCTTCACGTACTTGAAATTGGAAAGAAATAAAGTTTATGATTAATCAATTAAGAGAAGTATACTAGTATTATACTATGCAGCACATGGTACAGTTTAGATTTCGCTACCGCCTTTATTGTAATCTTGCGTTTCTGAGCTGGTAGTTTCTGAGAAAATCCGACAGGGCGCGACGTGTTGTCTCTTTCGCAAAAGAAATGGCTCATCGAGAGTTAATCCCGAGTGAAAATGTTTCGACTTGAGCTCGACTTGGTTATGTCTTGAGTTCGTCTCCAAGACATCGATGTCTGGCTGCGTCTTAAAACTGAGTCGAGACATAGGCCTTTGTCTTCCCTGTCGGGTCGAAGGAACCGAAAGGAGACTCTACAAAGTACCCGTAAAGACCCAATTGGGGACCCGGTCGGTTTCTTTTAAAAAACTCAAAAAAAAACAGCAAGATCAATTGTTAAACTGTTGAAATTCGGATTCTGCCTTAAACTTTCTATAAGAAACTCACGGAGTAATCGCAATACTTTTTTCAGCGTTAGACTTTTTTTAAATATCATTAACTTCTGCTATAGATGACTTCAAGCGCACTCATAATAGCTAAAGTAAGGTAGTATATTAGATGGGAATATGCAACCGCCATTGTGGTTACCCGCCAAATTCATAATCGCTAACTTGATATCGAATTTTCAAGAGATGAATTTTGGTCTAAAACCTAATTAAATAGTAGTGAGTAGCAAAATTAAAACAAAGTAAGCTGTAATAATGTGGAAAATGGTACAATTCATATCCATCTTCGCTTCTATTTTGACAAAACGGAGCACTGCAGCAGACCATTTTTCTTATATTCTCAGCTTAATTTTTATTATGAACTAGGACATGCTTATCGCATGGTTTCTTGCGAAGTTTCTAGGAACCAGAATGGTGTTTCCACATCGTGGCGCTAGCATCTAGACAAAATTCTTAAAGTTACCGACGGAACGCCTATTAACTGCTAATCAAAGAAGATGCACTTGAAGGCGCCTTCGGCCCGTGTAAATGACAGGTATTTTATTTTTAAAAGTTTTCGACGCTGCAAGAAAATGTATTGCAATTACACCGCGAATTTCTAATGCAAATTTATATGTAAAATCATTGGGTCCGCCAGGGTTACTTTTGTGGCTACGATAGGTAAAACGGCGTTTACTTGTCGCAAGTCGAGCCTTGTCTTGGCTAAGATGACGTTTACTTGTCTCAAGACGAGCCTTGTCTTGGCTGAGATGATCGGCGTAAACTTGCCTCAATACAAACTTTTTTCGGCTCATAAATGAGATTAAAACTGATGAATGAAAAATCGATAATTATTAAAATAGTTATTTTTAATTGAAAAATTCCGAATCTGTGGGTTTAAGCGAGTATATCCTTCAAGAGTTTTATTTAAAAAATAAGAATTGTAACTTTTTGGAAGACCCTCCAAAACCGTTAGAAATACGTAAAAACCAACATTTTCGGTATCATCATCAAACAAGTATAATACGTATGAAAATCCTTAGATAAGTTGATTGAATATATATATATATATAAATTTGCCATAAGGACTACCGCATTCTGCTTTTTTCCCGCAAGTGTTTTAGGATATTTTTGACACGCAGAGATGCTTTTTAGACCATTATCGTGTGAACGCTTGGGACCTCCAAGAGCGCCGATGATAAGGACGATTAGTTTAACAGAATATTCCAGGTACAACCGTTGCAACTACCTTATTAGTTCTTGCTACCTCTCTTTCTTTTCATTCTCCTTGGCAATGATGTTTTCGTCAGCTGGTGCCGCAAATTCGATAACGAACATGGTTCGCTTCGCGAAGTCAGGAAAACTCATTTCAGGCCTCGAGTAATCAACAGAAACAATTGTCGAGAATATAAAGTTCCAGTATATGCGGCACTTCCCATTCTCGACAATTGACTCGATTTCCCTAGGAGCATTTAGAGGAGCGATATTAAGGTTAATGCCATAAAAGTGACAGAGATGGTAATAAAGCAATCTTAGTGCCGCATTGTGCCTTTGAGCGTAGGTAGTTGCCGCGTGAGTTAGACAACAAGATAGTATGTGAGCTAAATGCCTGGGGTGTGCATGGCACGCCCTGCAGCTATCATCAGGAATCTTAGCTCAAAATGTGGCGACGGTATGTTAAGGTGGAAATGACACCGTCTTGGCATGCAAAACTGAAACCCTCCGTACCACACTTCAATCCGGACGATTTAAGGAAAGCAAACGTTAGCTCACAAGCCATTTACTGATCCTTCACATTTCTGTGGAGGATACCGTGCATCCTCTTAACGAGGAGCTGTTCACGAACGTTTTTCTCTTGTGCTTCCTTAATCCGGGCTTTCAGGAGTGAGTACTCGAGATAGATAAGATTTAATGCATTTTGCACACCCCTATTACTGAAGATACGTCCAAGTGTTTCAGCAGCCTCCTCCGCTGCTTTGTACAGAAACGCTCTTTTGCCCACTTCTTCGTGATTCCGGACCATTTTAAGAAGAGGGTCTCTTCCATTTGCAACTCTATGTGCTGTACCCATAATAATCCTGTTGTGAAGACATTCAAGACTCAATATTCCTCGAGCACCCTGATGGCGTGAGATGTATAGTCGCGGAACGGAAGACTTAAGATGCATGCTTTTGTTCTTATGCATAACCCTTCTTGTCCCGATAACAAGGGATCTGAGCTCGTTCTTCGTCCATGGAACTACTCCAAATGAATAGAGTCCTACCGGGACGGCAAGCATGTTCGTTGCAGATACTTTGTTCCTCGCCAACATTTCGGAAGACCAAATCTGCCGGATGAGATACTTGTATCTCCTTCGGAGAGTATCCTTTACAGATGTCACATCCTGAATGCGGCTCTGTGCCACGCCCAGGATATGAGTCTCCCCAGCGCAAAGGTGTCGTAAAGCGCTTTTATCAACGAGCTAAGGATATTCCGGGATGCCATTAAGTTTTCCTCACTTCAAATAAACCTTGGCGCATTTGTCTAACCTAAATTGCATTCCAATTTCCTCAGTATATCGTTCGACAATCGCTAGAGCTAGATGTAGTTGCTCTTTGTTTTTAGCATAGATCTTATGATCGTCCATGTAAAATACATGAGTGACCTTTCACTTTCGATCTGCAGGTTTTCCGCACAAGTACCCGTGGGAATGCGAAGTGCTAGAGATAGTGGCAATAATGTAAGGCAAAAGAGGAGTGAGCTCTTGGTGTCGCCCTGAAAGACACCTCTCTGAAAGGTGACCTTGTCACTTGTCACACGATTTTTTCCAGATGAGATAGTAAATCTCAGTTTCCAAAGCGGCATCAATCTCTCTATGCACCTCACTATTTGCGGATGAACCTTTAAGATTTCCAAAAGACAGATGATAAGTCTATGGGAGGCCGAATCGATAGCTTTCCGGTAATCAATCCAGGCCATCGATAGGTCCCGCTGGTTGAATGCTACATCTTTTCAGACACAGGTTCAATTGCGCGAACAGTCCTGTCATTTAGGATAGCTGTTAATATCTTATACAGTGTGTTCAGACAAGTTATTGGCCTCTAATTCTTCGGGTCAGCTAAGTTGTCTATTTTCAGCAGGAATACTGTGCGCCCTTGCATAAACCACTCCGGAATCGGCTCTTCCGACTTTAAATATGAGGTGAAAATACGGGCCAAATGCTGATGGTTTGAAGGAAATTTCTTCAACCAGAAGGTTTTGATACAATCTGGTTCCGGTGCGGAATAGTTCTTCATCCCTCTTAATACTTTTTTCAACTTCTCGGTAGTGATCGGTGGGCATTCTTTATCAGGTGTTATGAAGTCATCACATAGCTCCTTGAAGCTATTTATATTTTCTGAGTCTTCGTCCAGTGTATGCTGCACTTTGTAGACTTTTCTCCAAAATACTTCGACCTCCTCTGGTTTGGGCGGGTGTTCGACAGTAACTGGAGGGTCTTGGGAGAGTCGAAATGGGTCAGAAAGAAACTGTTAATTTTCTCTGACCCACCTCTCCCTCCGCTCTAGACTTCTCTTAGCATCAGATAGTATCCGTATTCTCTCAACAATATGCTGCCTGATGGTCAGCAGCTTTGACTTGTTAAGCGTGTGATAACGGGTCTGGTGTTCGCGCGCGAACTTTCGAACCTTGTCGGCAAAATTCCTGTCAGATGTAATGTAGTCAATCACACACTGAATGCGGGACGCTTACTGTCTTGTCCAGCCTATCTTTATGGCAAGTTGATGCATTCGTATTTTTGTCTTATGATCAACCGTTAGTTTTGTTTTACGCTTCGCATCGGCCAAAGCTCTCGCTGCATTATACACACAATAATTGATACGCCAGAGCTCGCGGTCCCCGGAAAAATGTCCACGAAGCCCGTCATCCATTTCAGTCAGATCTTTAGGCTTGAGAGAAACCTTGGTGTTGATGTTTCTCTGTGTCATGAAGCATCGCTCTTCCTCTATTGTATGCCTGCCCGCGGTTGGTCTTAGGGTCGCTTCTCTTTCTTTGTTGCTGGCTTGTTCTAGCTGTGGTAGAGTAGGCGTTCCGCTTACATAGCCACTTTTTCGGAGTAGTTCAGCATGGTTTCACAGACCCATCCATCGCATTGAATCCATTTTCATTAGCTCCCCCAGCTCTAGAGTGGTCGACATTGTTGGCCGACCCATTGCAGGGAGCCCTGCGCGTTCTATTGTTTTGAACTGCACTTACTACAACTATATTTGGTGTTGTCATTGTTGTTCCAACGAGAAGCTAGGGAAATTGGTTCGTCCATCCTGTTAGAGCCCTGCATGCAAGGATAAGGCTGCGTACTCTGAAAGGTCGCCCGGCATCCCAGAGTCACCGTTCTACACACCTCACCCAGGTGCCATTCAGCTTTCAGAACGGTTTTTACACCACCGCTGGGGGTTAATTCCTTCAGGACCACGTCTTGACAATTATCCGCGACTGTCTACTTATTTTTGTAACCATATTCATCAGAAACCCTTGGTACAGGGACCCTCTATCTGCAACCCGAAGACGCGTTCGGTGTATACCCTTTTTGTTAGGACAGGTATACCCGCTTGTTTTGGAGTTATAAAAATCCAACTCATGAGATAAATTTATTTCTATAAGACATAGAAACTTTTTTCCAAGACATAAAGTGAAGTCTGGCTCCGTCTCAAAACTGAGACATGCTTAAGTCGAACTTTTCGACTTCAGCATGTCTTGATTAAAGAAAAATTCTAGTCGAACTCAAGTCGAAGCATTTTCACTCGGGTAAGGCAGAAATCGACTCGTAGCAGAGCACAATTACCTAGAGCAGAGGCTACTATGATCAACTTGACGATTCTTTTAGAGCGAGACTCTGTCATTGCTACGGTCGAACTCTGAACTCGGTTTTTTTATTAATATTCCGCAAATTTTTGGGAATTTTACTTACATAAATTTCGAAATTTTAATCATAGAATATATTCCTCTTTAAATATTGGGGAAAAATTTAATACTCTTTTGCTAGTATTCCAAAAAAGTTTGAATCCATTTCCTTACATGAATAATGTGTATCTATTTTTACAAAGTTTTAGGCGATATTACACAAATTTTTGGGTAATTTTTCATATTTAAAGTTCGGGAAAATTCCCAAAAGTTGAGATATTATTACACAATTTCATAGGAAATTTTCACCATGAAATCTTGAGGAAAATTCTCCTCTTTTTGGTTAATATTCCACAGGGACGTTTAGGGAATTTTCTCTACTAATCTTTAAAGAAAATTCCCCAAAATGTGTGGAAATTAGCGGCTACACAACATTGGGGAAAATTCCCCAAGAAAATGTTTACAATGTAAATTAAACTATAGAAATAGGCTTGTGAGCATCAAATCAAGAATGTGTTTCGCGTGTGTAAACTGCATATATAACCTTGCAATTAAAAAAACAGGCGACGAATACGTGACTTTTAGGGACGAAAAGAGGGCCGAAATCCAATATGGATTATTACATCTACAGGTTTTCATGAAACCCATTAAGATCTGCATTTAGAGTTCCAAAATAGTCCTACTAAAAACTTGACTCGGGGATACAATCCGGATTGGTGTAATCTGTCAGACCGTGTAAAAAGTGGACAGTATCGGATACAATCAGGGTTCATCGAGAGTTCAATAGAGCGCAGTGAAAGCCCTTTTTTAATTTATAATTTGAAGGGGTTAGAAAAGTTGTCATTTGGGTTCAAAATAACTCCCTCGAAGTTTTATTTTTCAAAGATCCTTCCTTAATGCACCCATTTACATGAAAATAATGAAAAATCGCAAAATTCTCATTATTTTTTAGAAAATAAATACTTTGAAGGTCCAAACTAATACGAAAAGTTGTATACGGCAACTATATTCGTAACTATTTAGTGTATATTCCGCGAGAAAATATCTTATATTCACATAATGGATTAAAAACGAAAAAAATTATAAAAACTTGAATTTTCGCAATTTTCTAACAGTTATCGCACATTTTTCGACTCCCTGTTGTTCAAGTTTAAAAGTGACTGAAAAAATGTATTTCTTTATTGCTAATAACTAAAATATATTTTGTCATGAATATGAAGGTTCGACCAATGAAAATAAAATAAAAAAACTAGATGTAGAAAATTGGGAAAGGAATCTCCTGCGCCAAAATGCTTCGCCTGCTCGCGCAAACATTGAGCTACCTCTCGGTAAACAGAGTATAGTTATTGTGTGGAGATGAGGAAGTTAAGTGTCGTGTATCACGTATGGTGTTACATTGGGAAAAATAAAGAAGAAGTTTTTATAGTGTGTGAGCTGTGAAACTCGGGTAAGTATAAGCAAGTAGAATGGACAATATAGGTTATGAAGAAATAGCAGGAAGGATAAAAATGGAGAAGGCTAAGCCTTGGGAGACATGAGCGTCTCTATACATGGAATGATGAAAAACAATAAGTAATTGAAAGTTAAATGTTGCAAGATCGAGGCGAAAATAAGACACAAATTTTACATACTGTATACATCACACCGCTCCCCTTCATACTTGGTTCCAAAGCAATCACAAGTGTAGCTGTTGTAGTGATTGACACATTGACTTCCTATAAAACAGAGGTTTTCTCGAGAATGACACCTGTAAGGCAAATTTGTTATATTCACATGACATACGGTTGTATAAAACTATTAATTACTTTTAGCTGTGAAGATAATAAGCATGTTAATATAATTACTTGTCAATGCACCCTTCTTTTACATTTTCGTGTTTTGTAGCAATAAGTGGCCGAATTGGAAGAAGATCACTTGCTGACTTTCCAGAACTGAGAACCATATCTCTAATACAACCGACGAAAGATTCAATTATATATTTCACTCCATGTAAACGTTCCTCTGAGCTCAATCCTAAAATCGAAAGCAAATATGTACTTACAATGATAATCGATAACTCATTAAAAATGTTATATTCTTATTTCTATATTTCTACCTCCAATTAGAACTACGGATGCCAATTCTTCAGAAACTCCATAATTAACAATTCGTTCTAGAACTTCCAGACTTGTATCTGCTTGTTTGTCATCCACTCTTGCAATCAGTTTGGCCCCATGCACATCGATTCTTACCAAAACGTTGTGCCATTCGTCTCGATTTAATCCTTCTCCAACAGTTAAACTGGTGGATATTTTTCCAAATACGTGCACTACTTTTAATTGACCTTTTTCGACAATTACGTATAGTGCGTAAGGATCAAGGCTTTCAGGTCTATCTTTGACACTATGGTACACAAGTAATCCATGTGGTAACCTTGTACGGAACTTGAATGATATTTCTCGACATAATCTGCAAAAATAGATTTTTTAGTGTAACACTCTTAGGTATAAAGAACAAAAATTCGCCCCGTTCTATGTGAAAGTCACAAGTATCTCGGACTGTAGGTTTTAAATGTACGTTACGCGTATGCCTGTAAGAGTGGTCAGAAAAAGCTTTTTTCTAAAATGGCTCACCTAGGAAGTGTTCCTTTTGATGGCAAACTACTGATTCTTGGCAGAATGGAAGAAGTAGTATATTTTGTACCTAGAAGTAAAATTCTTTCTAACCGAGCGTTAATTTGCAATAATGAGGCGCAGAAGAATGCGAAACGCCAATCGAAGCCGGGTTTTGCAAAACAAGCGAGTATAAAAAGACGTTTGCCTTCCTGGTACACACGATACTTTATGGAACGAAGGTATGATTTACATGTTTATTATGTCTAAAATATGAGGTTAGGTTGACTCTTTCCATAATCGTACACGGAAAAAATTTGTACTTGAGGAATTAATGAACTAGTTAAGTTGTGGCGGATATGATAATTTCGAATAATTTCGAATTGTTCTGACATAATTGCAGAACTGATAATAAGTATTAAAATTCGGCGCCGTAAAAGCTTAAAATGATTATTACGAACAAGTTAAAGAGAAATTACATCTGCGCTGTGAGAACCACGGTTCTTGTTCCCTTAAAATTACAGAACTCTACTGTATTTTGAAATACACGGACGTGGCGGTGCGCTACTCATGTGTCTGTCGAAAACACAGTTGCGATACGACAGTACAGTTTCGTCAGTGTGTGTCAGTTTTGTGCGCCCCGACAGCGTATCGGCTAGATTCAATAAAGAATCACACATCATCGAAGCTTGAAAATTCGTCAACGTTTTAAATACTTTATTTAAATTGTTCTCAAACTTCACTGCACAAAATTAACCATTTTTCTGATATAATAAAAATAATGTTATCGCATAGTAGATAAAGATTCAATTTTGTCAGTAATGTATGGAAGAGATTTTGGAAGGAGTAGCCTTATACAATTTCAGTAAAATGTACATATAATTGGCAGGGTGATTAGATCAAGTACTGTTTTTAAATTTAAATCACCTAAATATCCCAGATTTTCTCCATTTTTCTTCTTGAGAGTTATTCATATGGAAATATATAAGAAACCCATATAGAATTAGTGAAATAGAATTAGTGAATAAAAATGTGATAAAATCCATTAGAATTCAAAGTGAATTTAAAAGCCTTCAAATTGAATTTAAAAAATTGAAGATTTAAATAAAATCCATTGAATTCAGTGGTTTTGAGGGAATTTAAAAGAATTGAAAAAAAAATAACTGGGAAATGGGTGTAGATCTGTATTTAATAATGCGGTTGACCCTTTGATTCTTTGTTTTAATTTTTTAAGGAAAAGTCACCAAAGTGGTATTTTCATTTTAAAAAAGCGACTAAAACGTTTTTTGAAAGAAAAAAATGTATAATAGCGACCTAAGTGTGTCAGCTCTATTTATAAAAAATTCGAATCAAATTCAAAATGTAGAATTTCATTCTACCTCAAACATTTATTTTTTATGTTCGTTAAATATCATAAAAATATTGAAAGAACGGTGTCGGATTATGTTGCACATACCAAGTCTCACTTTGGAAATGTGAAAAATAATCTGCTATTTGTAATAATTTTATGTAAATTTAAAACAATTGTAACATTTATATTGAATTTACTGGCATTTTTCTCTATAATTAGAGGAATTTCCTTAAATCATATGCAAATGTCACGAATCATATAATATATTCTGTAAAATCGATATAAAAATGTATCCTTTCGCTTTCCTGGAGAATAAACCGAGTTTTTTGTTCTCTTCAGTATATCTTAAAACTTTTGGAAAGTAGAGGGATTGGAAAGTGGAAATGGTAAATTTTGACTTGAAAAAGTTTCAAATCCAATAGCTTTATAATAAAACTTTTATAATTAGATCGTCTCACATTTAAACCTTTAAAATTGAAACATCTCATACATAAATTATTATAATTGCGTTTAAAATTAAACAATCTTAAAAAAGAATTAAATTCTTTTAATTTAGAATTTAAAAATTAAAAAGTGTGAAATTCGGCATTATAAAATCAGGGCGTCTAGCGAACCGTCATATCCGGAAATTTGTCTGAAATCTTATGTACCTTGAAAAATACGGGAAATTAATTAAATTCCCGAGCAGATCTGGAAAATATGTTGTCACAAATTTGGTAGGAAATTTAAATTTTCTGCGTCAAATTATTATTATAAAATAATAAGATTCAATGGTAAAATCGCGTGGCGAGTTTAACGTGGACGATTTATTGCTAACCAATCAGATGCTGTGAACTCTCTGAAATTTTCTACCTAAAACCAGAGGCAGGTAATCAATCTGTCTACTGATGCCAGAATACATGTGAAGGATTTCTTTGATTTTTTCTCGTAAATTCCTTATTGTATTATCGTCTTCTGTTTTAAATTATGAACTATTGGAATTGAAGCTTAAATTCTTTTTTATTTACACGGTGAATACTTTACGTGTATACAATAAAAGCTCTCAATATCATTTAATGCAATAATTTTAAATGAAATGACATATAAGTCCACGTTTTCATTTTATGCTCTAAATAAAAAAATGAATCAACACATTTTTAAATTTTGAAAATTATATAATTTTGAAGCAATTTTAGATTAGAAACATTTAAACTTAGACATTCTTCAATTGATCGTTTAAAATCAAATTCTTAATTTAATTAGCGCTAAGTAACAATTCAAGACTTTCTATTTGAAAGAATTCACTTTCAAATTGTTTACTTTCGAATATTTGATTTATAATTGCTTATTTTAAATAAACAACCCGATACTGGTAAATATTTAAAAAATGCCTTTTCTTTCATTGAAAAGTTTCAATTCGCAATGCGTTAAAATTGGAATGTTTGAAACCGAAACAATATTTGAACGTGTATAATTTGAAATTGAATAAAAGTGTTCAATTATGAGTGTATTCACTTTAAATTATTTTTTAAATGAAAATAGCTTATCAAGTTTCAATCGAACGTTTACCTTTTTTTAACTACTGAATTTGCCGTTTTCCGGTTTTCCGGGTTTAAAAAAATCCTGTACATTTCTCGGATCAGCGGCTACCACATTTTAAAATTATTAGTTTTCCTTTAAACATTTCAAAATTCAAAAAGGTCGAAAAAATGAATTTTTCCCAAATTTGTTTTCATTATTTCGTGAACATCAAAGTATATATTTTTGGTCACAAATCTTTCATCAGAAGTTTTCTCCAAGCTTTACTTTTTAATCATGTTAGTATTTATTTCAATGATTGTTATATTATTTTTAATGAACGCATATATGTTGAAATTTTTAAGCATACCTTTTTAAATATTTTCTTACAATTTTTGTGTGTTTTGATTTGAGCGATTTGGTAAAAGATACAACATTTCGACATCAAATATTTAATATTAAGCACAAATATTTTTGACCGCTCTTTTAAAAATATTGGGGAAAAAGTGAAAATAATAAAAAAATTTTGGGCTTATACACCGTCCAATATATTTGATTTTTTTACAAAACTGTCCAAATTTTTTCTTTGACTCTGCGAAGATGTAAAATTTGAACAAATAAGTCGTAATCATTTTAAATTGCAAAATTGTTTATCAATCTAGTGTTCAAGTGTAAGAAAATTTCGAATGTTTGAAACTTATTACTTCTAAGTTCAGACATTTCATTTCAACAACATTTAAGTAACAAACGTCAGGAAAATATCCGAGGTTCAAAAAAGAAAATTAAATATAACTCGATCCACCAAAAATGTTGGGTCCGGCACTGGTCGTTTCTCATAAGCGTTAAGAATTTTCTTGGTTAGTATATAATGTCTACTTCGGCCAATACCCTCATCGTGCAATATTCTACGTTAGATTAGTGCGTTGTATACCAGGTGTATACATATGAAACCGGTATTGCCATTTAGCGGCCAGTAGGCACACTTGTAGGCACTGTCGGAACTTACCATTTGTGCTAATTGGCG
>NC_046662.1:126021107-126022218 GCF_010883055.1 Belonocnema kinseyi
AATGTTCTCTGACAACTTTAAAAAAATGTTTAAAAAAATTTTACTACTACATTGTAATTTTTTTTCCATCAATGTTGTATTTCGTTAAAAGACATAGTTTTGTTAAAACAGAATGCTTTCTGAATAGTTATTAATAAAATTAAATTAAATTTAAATTTTAAGTTTATGGAATGTATTTAATTTAAAAACTGAGATATTAACCACAGAATGACACTTCCAATTGTGAAACTGCGTACCTACAAGACATTATGTACATTTCATAGATAGATTGATTAAAACTCATTGATAAGGGTCACCATTGTGGGCCGAAACGTGTGAAACAACTTAATTCATATCATATTACCTCACCCTAAAGCTCACTACAATTTAAAAGTGAATCAAGAGCGACAAATTTTAGAAAAAACTGCAACATACGAGAATCACTGTAAGAGAATGTTTTTATAAATAATAATAATAATAATAATAACAACTTTTTAAAACACTTACTTTTGTTAACATGAATCAATCATTAATCCACCATAACTTAAAAGTGGAAAATTGTATTTATCGTTTTTATTTATTTATTATTTATAATTGTATTGTATGTATAATTGACCAAAGGTGGAAAATTGTACAATTTTTCGTCCATAAAATGTTCATATATTATATTTATACATTATTAAATTGGAAATAAACTAATTTAATATATTGAAATGATTTTCTTGGACATATTCATATCTTTGAATTAGGAATAGGTATAAGTTGGGTGACAAAGGGATTCTCTCCACAGGAGGCGTAGCATCGAGGGCCTGGAGCAACTTCAAATCCAGTGTGGGGTAGTGTCGCTGTACACTAGAAGGGCAAGGGTACGCAGGTAGCCGTGGAGGAAATGAAGACTACCCATTTGAATAGCCTCCGTGATCCACACCTAAACACAAAATGGTTCATAAATGGGTAGGTGCAGGTAGATGGTTTATTGGCAAAAATTGAAAGCTTACGTTTTGAAGTTTCAAGAAGCAATAAGACTATGAAATGTGCTGTTTTCGAAAATTTATGCTCACGATTTTTGAAAAGGGTCTTTCGTCGAGAATGTTTGAAGGTAATCCTTTTATTACTTAAGCTCTACCAGCTG
>NC_046662.1:126022318-126025085 GCF_010883055.1 Belonocnema kinseyi
GTGTGATTTTGTAAATGCTTTCTTTCACAGAAGTAATTTAAAACAGAAAACTCAGTACATTTCAATTTCAAAAATTGAAATTATAAACATTTTGAAAAATCACAATTTAGAAAATTTAAAGAGATATAATACGTTGTTAAAGGAAAATTTGTATATAACAAATCGAGGAAAAATTTAAACTACAATGTTCCTCGACAATCTCTATTCTTACCACTGTGTAAAAAATGTGAGTCAACTTTTCGGCGGTATAAGGAAAAGAAATGTTTGTAAAGAATATTTGAATAATTATTTAGCTACAAAGTTTTTTTTTAATTTTATATTTTGACTACAGTGTCACTTTCAAGAGAAAAAAATTTCACTTTCACCGATATAATTCCTCATCATACCAGAAAAATGCATTAATTAAAACTATTTCTCTTACATAAAAAAAAGCTGTGTTTAAGGGTTTTAATAACAAAAATTGGATTTAATTGACATCGCTAAGAAATAATTTTAAGAGTTCTTCGACTGCGGTGTTTTCTAAAAACTTAAAAAAATTTGTTCATAAATTTGGTCACAACATTTTCCTACTACATTTTATTATTTTTTTTTTTATTAGTTATTCTTCTTCGGCCACTATGTGCCAACACGTTTGAAACAACTCAATTCTTTTAATTCACCTGACTCTAAAGCCAACACTGTGTACATCAACAATTTCTACCAAATTAAGTTTTAAGGATCAAAAAAATCACCCAGCGATCATCAAGTTATCATTATTTTAAATAATATTCTCTTTTCATAATTTTCGAAAAATGCTGTTTTTTTCTTAATTTTTCAACAGCTTTACTAACGAAAAAAATAATATAAAATTTATTTTGAATCTCTTCATTAATTTAATGGGGAGCTTATGAAAATTTAATATTTTAATTGCAATTGTTGAGAATCTACCTATATTAACGATTATATTCTCAAACTTGTCAAAATGTCAGGAACTTCGTCGGCCCATTAGAATTTTTAATCGAGGTATAGGCGTGAAAATAGTGAGGAAATGGGTAATTTGACAGACAAATGTATTATCTTTATGGGGGATATAGCATCGAAGGCCTAAAGCAACTTCGAATCCATTGAAGGGTAGTGTCGTATCGTAGTAGAAGGGGAAGGTTACGCAGGTAGCCGTGGAGGAAAAGACGATCGCCCGCCAGAGCAGGCTACTCTGTCCTGAACAAGAGCGTGCCGTCCACTGCGATAACCTGCGAAAATGAAGATAGTGAACTGCAGATTTCCACATTTAAAAATGAGTAAACTCGAATGTCAACGCCCTTAAACCAGTGGTCGGCATCTTTTTGCTTCATTTTCAGGTATGGTCAGGCTCCACCCGACTTAATTTTTTCTACTACTTTTCGGTCTATTTGTGTACCTTAATGTGAGTGAGCTTACTCCAGCAAGGGTCTTTTGTCTACAGGCATGTCAAAGTAAGGAAATTTTAAGACTTTTAATTTTTTAATTAGCGATTTGCAAATAGCATTATCAGCATCTACGAATTGTTCCGATTCCAATCATATATTTCTTGCCTAGAAAAGTTAAAAATTTGAAGGAGTTTATAATCAAGAAACATCAGATTGACAGTCAATTTAATACTGAATACTTCTCAAATTTTCAACCTTTATAGAAAAATTACATGTCTTTGGAATCGGAACAATACGTATATGCCAAATATATTACTTTTAAGTCACTCATCGCAAAATTACAAATTTTTTAATTTCACATTTTTTTCCATTTTATAACAAAGGACCCCTGAGGAAAGGGATGATCTGGCCAAGCACGCACGTACTGCCCTGAGAGTAGGTCCCAAGGCAGCCAGGGCAGGCTACCCTGCCCAGGGCAAGAGCGTGCCGACCACTGCGCTTAAACAAGATTTTAGCACACCAAAGATTTAATTATAAGTATAGCTTGGTCCTCAACCAGAATAACTACCTGAAAGGTAAAAATTCGTAAGTAAATCATAAAATAGGAAGGCCGTTCTTGTAGGATGTAGGGCGTAGGGCGTAGACTAAAGGCTAAACTCTATATATTAAGGTGGTGTTAGAATGCATTGGAAATTTGTCTAGAATATGAAAAATTTCATGTCTAGAACATGAAAAATGTAAAAAAAGTAAGGATTTTCGGCTACATTTAAGAACAGTCAAGTTTAGAGAATATTTCTTATACAAGGGGCGATGGGAAAAATTTGAAAAAATTCATTAGTATCGGGAAAACTGTTGTAAACCAGTTGCAGTTGAGAAAATTTAAAAATAATAAAAATTGTTGATTAAAAGTACAAAAATGTGCAACTATATTATTCTCAGTTCTAATACAGATATTAAAGCGATTCAAACTGCAAACTGTAATGCATAGGCACTGTATTTATTTTCAATCGCCCGTAAGGATGTGCTAGTCTTATTTTTTGTGAAAATCGCGATATTTTTAGACATTTTTGTTGTTGGAAAACAAGTGACAGAAAGCAGGGGGGATCAGTTATTTTTTTACTGCCGACCGCTGGTCCCTTTCTTCGACCCGTAGCCAGGTGCCATCCAAGCATTCAGAACTAGGGGCCGAAGAATGGCACCAGCGGTCGGCAGTAAAACAAAAAAAAACCCCCCGCTTTCTGTCACTTGTTTTCCAACCAAAAAAATGTCTACAAATATTACGATTTTCACAAAAAAGAAGACAAACACATCCTTCCGGGTGACTGAAAATAAATACAGATCCTATCAATTACAGTTTGCAGTTTGAATCGCTATAATATCTG
>NC_046662.1:126025185-126026462 GCF_010883055.1 Belonocnema kinseyi
TTTAAATTGTGGGTTAATCGACCAATTCTGCTAGAATAGTTTTGAAATATATTTGGTATCTAGTGAAAAGTTTGAATGCAATTTTTGGATCTATGAAAAAAAGAATTTTTTTTATTTTTTGAAAAATTTCAAATTTGTAAAATGCTCTCAATTCGTTAATTTTTGTTGGAAACAGACATGTGGACAGACAGTCACCGAAAAAATTTTATGATTTTCGAATTCTGTGCGTGCCGAAACGTAAAGATCCGTTAAAAACCACAGATCGAAAATTTGGACGATTATATTACACTCTCATGAATGAGAATGTAAAAATAGTTTTTCACTATAAACATCTGCAGTTAAAAAAATTGCATTTTAGACGCCTGGTAACTTTTTCGAAGTATGTTAAAAAAAAAGTACTTGTGGAACTTAGATTTTTTTTCTTCTTTGCTAGCTGATCAGCGCAAAACCTGGGCGAAAACAGACTGTCGAAGTGTTTGTTAAGAAAAAAAATCTCCCCGCATCGCTAGCACACTCTCATCGCGCGCGGCTAGCTTCGCTCGCAAGTTTGAGCGCGCCTAAGGCGCGCGGCAGTTTAATGTCGCGCTTCGCGCTCAGATATTTATTCTTTGCATTTGGAATGCTTGATTTAAACTTTATCAAAAAGATCTCTTTTAGATGGCAGTATTTTTATGCGTCTTCATATTCTGAATTGTCTACTTAGTTCACTGTAGTCAAAGATTAAGTTTCGCAAAACTCTTTAGGCTTTGAGGTACACATTTTCATCGTGACACTCGCGCTGCGCGCTTTAATTTCTCGTAACGTTCGTCGTTTTTCCACACTCTTTTATTTTATTATTTTATTTTCAATGTTATTTTTCACGAATAAAACAAAAAGTACGCGTCCTATCAAGAAGCGATTCTTAACGAAATTGCAGATCTTTTTTGGGACAACAATTTTTGTTAATTCATCTTTTTTCGTGTCCTACATAGTTTGACCAGAAAATGTAATTTTTAATTTTTCATTATTTTTTGTGCAATCACAATTTGAATTTTTGATTTTTGAAGAAAATCCAAAAAATTGTTATGGTAATCTTGTAGGGCTTTTAAAAAGAAATGTTTTTCCACTCTTGACTTTTTCTCATATCATGCGTTTTTGGCATAAAATTTTGATTTTCGGTTGATTTAAAAAAAAGGGAAAACGCTATAATTCTGAGAATTTTCTCTTTATCGAAAAAGTCATAAGGATAAATTGTTTGTTCTTTTCAATACCATAAATATCCGTACATTAAATTTTCA
>NC_046662.1:126026562-126029445 GCF_010883055.1 Belonocnema kinseyi
AAAATAATATTTATTAAATTAATACCAATGGAGCAGTTATTTAGATGAACAAGGTATTGTGTTTACATCAATATTTATTTATCAATTTGAAGGGAATATTTCTTTTGATTACTGTAATTAAATTATTCAGAACAAATAAACATTTATACGATTTTTCATCGAATTGTTCTGTTTCAGGTTCATCGACATTTTAAATATATTACTTTACTATACTCGCACATGGCCTAGGGAAAAAAAATATTTTTGAATCAGTGGGATACTTTTTAGCTTCAAATATTCAAAAATTTGCTATGGGGAAATAATTTTTTAAGCCTATAAAATATTAGCTTGAACTTAAAATATAGTTCTTTCAAACATGTCTCCAATTATAATTTCTTTGATTCAAAGAAATATTTACCTCCGTCCATTAGGTCGCATTTTTGAATAAAACAATCTTAACATAATCCTGATAACCTTTGTTTGACTCAAATATATAATTTTTTTATTCAAAGTGCATATACTTATTGTCCTCAAATAAATATTTCTTTGGAAATAAACAGGACTTTCAGTTACTTCAGCCAAGTAAAATTAACTATGGTACAAGCAATACTTTCTTTTCAGTATACAACATTCAGGTACCTGTACATACAGACAGATAAACAGACAGGAACCGACAACATTTGTATGATTCTCGGACTCTGTGAGTACCGAAACGAAAGATTTGTTGTTTTTTGAACTTGTACTTTGATAATGAAGATATCGTGTAAGTTTGATGCTTGCTAAATAACGTTTGTTGTAAGGAAAATTCTTTTTTCTCACAATCAATTTTCTACTTTTTATTGAAACAAATTAGTTATGAAAAAATGTTAAGATAAAGCTCTGCACAGAAGAATTTTTTTTCTTATAAATGTCATTTTCGAATTTTTTAGAGCTGCAAATTTTTATTTTAACATTTTATGGTATTTGTCATTGTTTTCAAGAAAAAGTAGAACATTTCGATTGTAAGAAAGAATTCTCCTGGATAGATAAGTTATTTAGCAAGCATCAAACTAATAGGGTACCTTAATTATGAAAGCACAAGTCAAAAAGAAAATTGGCAACAAATTGAAAGGTGGGGGTTTTTTGTTGTTGAGAAAATCCATTTTTAACTTCTTCAGAAAATCTGCTGGCACTTTGAAAGGCATTTCTTAAAATATTGCCTCATACCCATAAAACATGTATGTTTATTTTTTGTTTAATTTTTAAAAAGAAAGTTTTTACGTTGAAAAAATGATGCATATATGCTTCATATACTATTTCATTTATTTTCTCTTAAAAGTAGAAGAATTGCAGGTCCAGTTCTAATGAATGGGCCTCAGGTATTGTGGGCCTCAGTCAGTGGAGGGTCGGTTGGAATGATTGGAATAACAGAAAAAGGCGTAACGTGTATTCGTATTTTAATATTGGAAGTATTTGTATCGATAATAGTAATTTAGTTTTAAGGAAATAAATGAAATAGTCTAAAAAGAATTTCTGCAGAAATTTTCTGTGCATAATATCTGTTTCTTCGAAGACAAAAAAAGGCATAACTTTTGTATGGTGATTAGGCAAAATTTAAAGAATTTTTAAGACTTTTTTCGCTCAGATAATTTTTGAAATGTATATGTTGCAAATAGCAAGGTGAGCAAATAAATGTATGCCTATTTTTTATTTTCGAAAAAAAAAATATTTTTATAACTCGCTCTGGCCATTTTTATGTCTTATGGAGTTTAACATGTAAAATGTTTTCAAATTTTATTTCTTCGATTTTGGACAAGAAATTGTAAGTCAACTTATTTAATATTTGATATACTAGTTCACTTATCAATGAATATTACATTTATCGCATTATTATATCTCAGAAATATTATGCAAAAGTTTCAAGCATATCAAAAATGGCATAAAATGACAATATTTGAAGGCTCATTGTGACCCTCAGATATAATTGTGTAACTTGACATTTTAAAGAGACATTCTTTAGACTATTAAAAATATATTTCTAAAAAAAATGATTAAAAGTATAATTAACATTGAGTAAAGAGTAAGAAAAGCGTATAAAAAATAATGCATTTGAGTTGAACACCGGCTGAAAGGACTGCAGGTGGACGGTTGCAAAAAAAGTTGCCCCTCAGTCGATTCGCTCATTGTACACCGTATTTGCTGCGATCCCAAGCTACGGTCCCTGACAATTAGTTGAATGGCAAAGTAATAAGTTAATAAATCTATAGCTTCTCTCTGAGTTAAAACTGTAGCTGGTATAAGGACTTTTTTACTTCGAGTCAGGAAACTTTGAAGCCTCAGAGCGAGTTCTAAAAATATTTTATTTTAAAAATAAAAAAATAGGCACACATTTATTTGCCTACGAGAACAATTTGGCAATTGGCAATTTGGAGAAAATTTTCAAGGGTTATATTTGTTCAATCCCACAGATTTGATCTCATTTATGAGCCGAAAAAGGTTCGACCATCTCAGTCAAGGCAAGGCTCGTTTGAGACAAATAAACGTCGTCTTAACGAAGGCAAGGCTAGGCTTGAGACAAGTAACCGACGTTTGACCTTCCGTGGCCATAAAAGTAAGACGAAGGCCTATGTCTCGACTCATTTTTGAGACGCAGCCAGACATCGATGTCTTGGGGACGAAATCAAGACCTAACCAACTCGAAATTAAGTCGAAGCATTTTTACTCGGACTTGTTCTGTAATAAGTCAACATGACCAACAAAGAATGTACTTGATGTAAATTTCAGCTTTGTATGTTTAAAATTGCAGTAACAGTAATTGTTATCGGAAATTATTCCCCTTCCCCTCCTCTGTAAGTACAACAATTTATTTTTGATTTGTACACAAATATCACCTATTGCAGGGGTCTCCAAAGGTCGATCCTGTAT
>NC_046662.1:126029545-126030665 GCF_010883055.1 Belonocnema kinseyi
TACGTTGATCTAAAGAAATGAATACTTTGGCTGTATTTTATTAAATAAAATAAATATTTCTTACATTGAAGAAAAAGATTTCCTTGCTTCAAAAGATCTAGAATCGTTAAAATCTGATTAGTCGATCAAAGACATACATTTTATTCAGATATATTACAAAATTACGTATCACGCGTTAAGATTTGCTCATTTGTTTAGTCGGCACAGAAATTGCCCGAAACTCCTTCTTTCCAAATACGCAATTATTGTTGAAATCGTCAAGTAATAATTTTGAAACTTTCAGAAAAGATGTCCCTTGCAAATCTTACAAAATTTAAAAAACTACAAACAAAAATAATCATTAGTTTTCCTAAAATCTCATGTGTTATTAAAAAATAGCCTTTACTACAGGTGTTGTGCTATCAATTACACTCAGCGATTAAACAAAATTTAAAAATTAAATTGCATAAAAGTAGCTTTAAAAAGACGGTTTTTTTCTCAATAACAAATTAAAAATCTCTGTCAATTTTTACTTTATGGAATCGAGAGTCTATTCGAAAATCCACAATTGCAGCGTGACCCAGGATCGCTCGGCCTTTTTCAAGATCTACCCATTTTTTTCGGCGGGAAACTGAGAGGAAATTGATGACCCCTTTAAAAAAAATCCAAGTTGGAAGGGTTCGTAGAATCCTTTTTTCTGGTATAACTTGACAGAGCTTGAAATACAAAGTATTTTATTTAAAGTGTTTCAGCTAAGCAATTGCTGATCGAAAATAGTTCGAAAATAGAAAAATTAAAAACTGTAAAAATTGATCACTTAAAATTCAAAGGATATGAGATTGTATAAGCACTTTTAAATAAAAATAATTTTTAATTTGATACTACTTTAAAGTATATTGAATGCTTCAAAGTCAAAGCTGCTTAAATTGTAGAATTTTTAGTTTTTAATTCATTTCAAAAAATTAAAATTGAAGCCACACATTCTTTTCTGTATAAAAAAATTAATTTTTCGTCATTTTTACCTCTCGAAATGTAAATTTTTCAAATTAGAAAGCTTTAAAATTAAATAATTCTTTAAAAAAACTTTTAAAAACAAGTAATTTTTAATTTTTCATAGCAAAGTTTTGAAAAACGCTATCGC
>NC_046662.1:126030765-126035075 GCF_010883055.1 Belonocnema kinseyi
CGCCAATTAGCACAAATGGTAAGTTCCGACAGTGCCTACAAGTGTGCCTACTGGCCGCTAGATGGCAATACCGGTTTCATATGTATACACCTGGTAAATATAGGTTGATGGAAAGCGATTTCTCAGAAGTAATCCATTCAGAATTGATTTAACTGTGCATTTTACAGTATAGCAACTTGCGAAAGGACGTTTAGCAAATTAAAAATTATAAAATCCTATTTACGGAATACAATGCATCAAAGTCGATTCTTAAATCTATCTCTACTGACAATCGAACTTGATGATGCAACATAATTGGATATCGAAATGGTTATTAATAAGTCTTTCAAAATAAAAGCGAGACGAATTGCAATATAGCAACGTACAGATAATTTTTTTAACGATGCAATACCAGACTTTAAGTCAGAACTATGTTCAATCTATGGTATAAATTGTATGAAATATAATATAATTGCGAATATATTATAGGAAGAATAATGTGAGATATTTGATTTTTTAAAATGTACTTCAGCTACACTTATTCGCTGTTTTATTTTTAATTTTATAAGAAGGGCCTCCTAAACATTTATATCTATATTTTCCGCTGAAAGTAATTTTGATGAAACATTCACTTCGTTTAGTATATTGGAAAGCATTATGTATATCATTATAAACTCAAACTTCACCACATTTTTTGAAAATTACAGCTGCTTGTAGCTGTAATAATCCATAAAGTTACGTTTTTTTATTAGCCGAGAAGATTTCGCAATATTTCAGATATATAAAAACATAATCCAGACAATTTTAAATAACATTTTGTTCATTTGAGAGGAGATTACACAATTTTGGGAAAAATTTAAGCCACTTTAAAAGGTTGTTAGGACCTTTTAAATCTTGAAAAAAATTTAAATATTTATTATTTTTTCGGAAATCATTTCAAAGTATTGGAAACTATTGGGTTAAAAATTCTGAATTAAACATAATATTGAATGATTTTGAATAGTAAATTTGGTTAAAAATGTCGTTTCAATGTTTAAACAGTTTTTATTCGTAAGCAATACATGGTCAATTACAAAAAATTGTGGAATGAAAAAATTAATTGTATGAACATTGCCATAAAGCTTCTAGCAGAGTTTACTTCTCATAATAATATAATATTAAGTTTAATTAATAAAATGCGGTTTTAAAATATTTGTGGAAAAAGAATTATTTGTAAAAATTAGTTTGTGCAAATAATTAAAAAATGGTTAATATATTCTTTCGAATTTCTACAATTGAAATGAATAATTATTTAAAAATAGTTTCGCGGTAAGGAAGTGGCGCCACTGTTTCGTTGCAAATTCGTATTTTATAAAAATAAAAATTAATCTTCTTTATAAAAAAATTAAACGGTTCAATTTTTGGATGAAATTTCATCTTTTTTTAGTATAGAAACTTACACTTTTTATTTAAAAATTTATCTTTTTTTTGTAATAAACAAATCGTCTTAGTGAACATTTCATCTTTTTCGTTGAATATATAACTATTTGGTTCAATGTAGGACTGTTTTTTTTTTAAATTCATGTTTTGAACTCCATCCGTTTATTTGATAATAATTAATCTCTTTAGTTAAAAATGTAACCATCATATTTGAAACAAAATTCACTGTGAAGTAAGCAACTGTATTTGAAACAAAGATTTAAGAAAAAAAGATAAAAATTATGAATGTGTATGATTGCAGAGTTTTCAGCTGAAAATTCTGAAAAAAGAATTGCCGAAAAAAAGGCTGCGATTTGCATACCCTTCAGGTGTAATCTTGAAAATGAAATAACTTGCAATGTCACACTTTTCCGAATCAAGAATACGTAGCATCTTTCTTCTGCATTTTTTGTCGTGGAAAGTGAGAAGGGAGGGGAAATTACGAAAACTCTCAACAGAAATTGAATGGATTAGCCGATTTTTAAAAATCATTTTTCAATCGTCTCGTCGTTATCAAATGCACTTAATGCAGAATGTCGTCGAAAAAATAACACATTCAGCTTGTTTTTTTTTCATAAGGTTGTACACTGAGAAATAGTGGATGCGATGATTGCTAGCTTTAACCAGACTAATTACTGGGGAAAATTTCTGTTCGGTAAGCGCGGTTTCTGTACTATAAACACAGAAAAGACAACGGTCTCCACCGTGATTATTATGTTTGCCAGACAGTCAGACAGTCAGAATGTTCAAAGGGGCGATAACAGCTGATCGGCAGCTCTCATTTTACTCATGGCTTAAAAATAGAGATTTAAATTTTTATTGTAATTAGTAATTTGAAGTGCGGTTTTTCTACTTTTATCAGTTATTTTTATAACCATCGTTGTTTTCGCACATTTGTTTGTGCTTGAATTTCACGCAATGTTACATTTTTTCTCGATTCTTTGTATAAGAACACCGCTAAAAATGCAAATATGGCTTGTTGAATTATAAAACTAAAAAATTGGTTTTTATAAAATTGTCGAGTGTCTTTTTAAATTATTCCAGAAAAAAACTCCTTTCAATGATTTCAGCCACATGAATAATAAATTTCTTAAACATCTGACATTAAAAATATTCATTTCCTGCACTTTGATTAGATTTAAGACAAATTGAAATAAAAAATATCCCATCTAGTTGAAGAAAAAAAACATTCATTTTTGTAATTTTGACATTTATGTATCAAAATTCAGAATTTTTATAACGGCAGTCAATGGCAGCTCTTGTTACCGGAATCTAGCAGAACTAGTAAGGAGAGCACGGGCAGAGATTCAGATTATTCACAGCACTCAGTCCGGTGAACAAAAACGGACTTACGGCGGTGGCCCAGCGTAAACATTGTCGTTAGCAACAGTAATGGCAGCTGTCATGTTTACTGCGGTTATCCACAGCAATGAGCATGGCGGATCTCGTTCTGACTACTGTATTGACAGTAAAGAGTCAGCTGATTAAAAAAAAAATTTCCACCGTAACCAGTACGGTTAGATTTTCTCCGTGTATAAAAAAGTAAGAAACGAATGCCAACGTTTATTTTAAAATTTATTCTGATAAATTTTAAATTGAATCATATTTCAAGTACAAACTAATCATTTCGTGTTATTAGAAAAAGTAATACTATATGCGCATTCGGTGTCGCCCCTGTGCACAGTACATATTTGTACTTGATGAATTACAGAATTAGTTCCGATGTGGCGGATATGAGAAACAAATCCCAATAATTACTGGCCTACATTATTTTAAATTCTGCAGAACTGTTTCTATGAGAATTAAATATAATTCAGGAAGAATTCTTAAATGGGATAGTAATTTTAGCAACGGGAATCTTTAAAATTTGCGAAACTAAAGTCCATTAAAAACAAAGTGGAAGACTAGATATTTCACTGAACGCCTCTCAAAACAAAAAAACGACAGAGTTCTGTAATTTCTACATCACCGCGCCGTCGTTTTCAACACGAAAAAAATTCCGATTTATAGAGGTTTTACGTGAGCCTAACTCTTGTACTTTATTCTCATTACTATCTTGGGCCATACGTGCCTCTCTAGAATACAGGGTCATAGTGTAGCGTACAGGCCTGGCGCATATTCAGTTCTGTTCTAACCCTCGAGCAATAGAGACGCCCTGAATTGCTCTCTGCAATGCAGTTATTAACACAAAAATCTATACGCATCATTTACGTCTCTAAGGCGAACCTTGAGCATAAAAAAGGTGTCTACGGAAGTTCAAAATTCAGAAACACCGGATCTACCTACAATACACCCGATAACCCCGAAAAGTAACAAAACTCTAGTTGAAAATAGTTGGTGAATTGAGTAGCCACTATATATATGCCGATAAAAAAAAAATTTACAACCACCACATCAACTACGTCTAATACTGGTTCCACTGACGAAGTCATCTTTCTGCCCCCAACAACTGCGAAACAGATGTATAGAAGAATTCTTTAAGAAATCAAGTCACTGAAAGTGAATGTAATAACCCTCGTTGACGAAAACACGAAAAGAGTCAGTGAGATAGCTGAGATAGGAAGGAGGGCGGGAATGAGAGGAGAAATAGAGACTGACTACGAAGGAATTATGACGTCCAATAACAAAAATGCCAGAGTCGATGGACAAAACCTACTTGACCCAAAGCCGGAGGAAAGTGAGGGAGGAAACCAGAATGAATTAACGCACGTGCTTAGAAACGCGCAAGTGGGGGCTGAGCCAAGCGTACACTGCGGCGACCAGTGATCCCGGATCTGAAACGAGATGCGGTCCAATACTATGACAGGGCTATATCCGTGTGAATATAGTAGGAGACGCTGTAAATGACTGAGTTGCGCGCGCAACCCATTTCT
>NC_046662.1:126035175-126039566 GCF_010883055.1 Belonocnema kinseyi
ACATGAAATAACATAACCTCAAAATATACGAATAACAAGAGCCGCGCGATCTATTCAAATCAAGAGAATCGTCCGCATCGAAATCTGGAAATATTAAAATTCCAATCTCCTGAATTTATTTCAAAGCAGTTAGCTGTTAGCAGATATATATATATATAAATAAATAGAATCGACGAAGTGCTCCGACCGGCAATCGTGCATCTTCGAATTTTCAAATTCAGAAGAGGAGAAATGGGTTGCGCGCGCAACTCAGTCATTTACAGCGTCTCCTACTATATTCACACGGACATAGCCCTGTCATAGTATTGGACCGCATCTCGTTTCAGATCTGGGATCGCTGGCGGCGATAGAGTAGCCAATGTCCTTGAGCCTGCGTACTAGTCCGGACGCCATACCCACTTCCGTCGCATTCGCGTTTGATATGCAATCTTGTTAATGATTCTTGTTCAGGCTGATCTCCTGATTCCGAATCTGCGTGATAGCCCTCTGGCATTTATGGCGTTCTCGAGATATAAGCGATTAATTACATTTTCATTATCAATTAATTATTGAATTACCGTTCAATATTTTGAAAAATTTTCTTTTGCATTATTGTAGAGGTAAAGAAGAGGAATGAAAGTTGTCCTGACACTTATTCGATGAGATCACTAGTTTCTGCAAAAAAAGCGTGAATAGGTAAAGTAATGAACAAAAATTATTATCCTTTCTGTGCAGAGTAATATTATTTTATTTGAAAGTTTTTTTTTATAATCGAAAATATGAGTTGAAACGAACAATTTTTATAATAGACGCTATTTCTCTAAAGTTAATAATTTTTAAGATAGAAGGGTTTTAATTAACGAACGAAAAATGCCTTTTAATTAATAGTCCTGCTTCTCTACAGTGATATGTTTTATTACGAAATGTTTAACACAGAAGCCTTCTTTAATCTATAATATATACATTTTCGTATAAAGTCGGAAAAAATTTATTATTTTGATATAATTACGCATCAATGTTTAAACAATCTTTATAACTTGACACAGCATCTCGGGAAAAGGATATAAGGGAGTCAAAATTTGCATAGTGCTTCTTGTAATCTCTCCGAAACCAGTGATATCATTTGTAATCGAAATCTATTAATACTCGCACCTATAGAGGTAATGAAAATATCTGAAATAAAATCGCTTCTAACTTTGTTTCTATACGTCCTACGAGGTTGGGATAAAGTTCAAATAATTCAGCAATTTAATTGGAATCCATTCATAATATTTATCTTTTTTCAATTTGATTCCCTGTAGAATTATCACTGAGAATTTTTTGTTGTTGGATATTGCCTGTGATTATGTACAATAGGCTAGCTACTCCCTGGTGGGCTCGCATGGGCACGGAGCCGAACATGTGCACCGAAGGTTCAAAACGCAAAGGCATAGACTTATATATTTGTACAAAGTCAGCCTCTCCCTAAGAATACAGCATAAAATATGGAGTAGCTAGCCTATTGTACCTAATCACAGGCCATCTCCAAAAAAAGAATGAAAAAATGATCAATGGTAATTCTACAGGGAATCAAAATTTAAAAAAAAAAATATTATGAATGGATTCCAAATTAATTTGTGAATTATTTGAACTTCATCCCAACCTCATAGGACGTATAGAAAGAAAGTTAGAAGCGATTTTACTTAAGATATTTTCATTACCTCTACAGGTGTGAATATTAATAGATTTCGATTACAAATGATATCACTCGCTTTGGAGAGAGTAGAAGAAGCACTATGCAAATTTTGACTCCTTTATATCTTTTTCCCGTGAAGTTGTGTCAAGTTATAAAGATTGTTTAAATATTCATGCATAATTATATCAAAATAATAAATTTTTTATCGACTTTATACGAAAATATATTTATTATCGATTAAAGAACGCTTCTGAAAAATTCAAATAAAAAAATATTACTCTGCACAGAAAGGATAATAATTTTTGTTCATTACTTTACCTATTCACGCTTTTTTTGCAAAAACTAGTGATCTCATCGAATAAGTTTCAGGATAACTTTCATTCCTCTTCTTTACCTCTACAATAATGCAAAAGAAAAATTTTAAAAATATTGAACGGTAATTCAATAATTAATTGATAATGAAAAATTAATTAATCGCTTATATCTCGAGAACGCCATAAATGCCAGAGGGCTATCACTACAGCAGTTCACGATGTTCACAGAACATCGTGAACTGCTGTATATCCGCAGGAGAGAGCCAACAATAGCGGAAAGAAGGAAGCAGGGAAGCAGCTCAACGAGCGGAAAAGAAAACTTATGCGAAGCAGCGCGCAATGCGGGTTGCCACCTAACCGAAAACCAAATCTCGGCTCGTGACGCAATCAGAGCAATGAAGCCTCTGAATCGGCAAGATGATCCATGAAGATGGGCACTATATAAGTAAAAATTCCCAGCAAGTATGCCTTATTCAAATGAAGGATACGGATTCAAACGTATGGATTGAAGGAAATGAACAGATTCTAGACGGCAATTATTCTATACGCCAAGGGGAATTATTGGAACCAGTTTACAACTACAAATCAACCCCATTTAAAATACCAGGTGAAATTGAATATGACAAAATCCTTAATATGCAGTCTCGAGACGAGACTCACAAAAAAGGAGGGAGCGATTGCAACACAGGCTTCAATAGAATTTGAGAACTTTATAAATACTGCAATCAAACCACATAGAACCTTCAATTCGACAACAAATTCAGAAAATCGTCACAACATATAATGAGGTCTTTACACTACACGGATACCCATTGCCATGTACGCAACTGACAGAGCACGAAATTACACTAAATTCAGGAAAGGTAGTGAATCTGAGATCACACACGCAATCAGAAGCTCACATAATATTTACTCTAGAGCACACGCAGGAACTTCTGGATAAAGTAATCATAAGGCATTCGCGATCTCCGTTCATCTCTCCACTTTGGGTGGTACACAAAAAAGGTAACAAATTACGAATGGTCATCGACTACAGGCATATTAACAAGAATGCCGACCAAGATGTATATCTTTTACCTGTTATACATGATATTCTCGACTGATTGCGGTACTGGCACCGTACTACATACGAGTATTTTATCTATAACTCTAATTTGTCGTGCCTAGAATGAGTACATATATTACATTTTTAAGCATTATAAACATTTATTTTTTTTTCAAATATTTTTTTTTTTCAAAAATTTTGTTCCAACATTTTTTTCAATTAGGTTTTGCTACAAAGATTTTTTTCAACATTGTATTTAAAAAATAAATATTAATTAATTGCGAGTATTTTGACTGTAAATAATAATGGCCCTATTTTGAGTAAATACATATATTACATTTTTAAACATTATATTACAAATAAAATTTCTAACACTATGAAATATCGAACACCTACATCTATACCTAAATATATCGCCTAGCAGTCGGGATTCTTAACCATTACGCTAAATCTTCGAGTTGATAGTCGATGAAAAAGCCATACTCATAAGCTACAAATCAAAAAATGTTGAACTCTCTTTCTCTAATTCAATATTTATTATTATACGATATTATGCACATGTAAAATATACGAACTGTTAACAGGAATATCAATAAAATAATTTTTAAATAAATAAAAAAAACCCCATCGGCACCCAAATTCAAATAAGGAAAGATGGGGAAATTTCTGCACGGGCCTATAGATATAGACTGCCAGAACATTTTTCCACTAGGGTCGTTAACTTGGAAAAAGTTATTGTAGAATTTAAATGTCTTGAAATATACCTCTGCGAATTCTTCTTGTTCCAAATTATCTTCATCACTAAATTCCTCATAAGTATCCTCAGCATCGTCAAACGTGTCATCGTGATCTTCCAGGCCATCGTCAGAAAGAACATCAGACTCACCCGATGATGAATGTTGATTTTCTTCTATGTTACGTTGTACGAACGGATCATTAGGTTCTTCTGTGTAAATTTCCATCTACAAAAGTGGTACACACAGCTTATTTTTCGGTCAAATTTATACGCAGGAAAGAGGAATCGATTGCATTGAAAGTAATTGAATCGGCCAAGATCACCCCTAGCATTTTCACATTTATTTTAAAAAAAAAATTAAATAAAATAGTTTTTTAATATATTTGATATCTAGTGAAAACTTTGAATAAAGTTTCCTAATCTATGAAAAAAATTCTGTTTATTTTTTTAATAATTTTTAAAATATTGAAAAGTATATAACTTTTCTAATTTATATCGAAACTAAAACTTTCATTTGGATAATTTTGCAATTCTTCTACTGATCTGTCAGAAACTTTAATAAAACTTTGTAAGATTTAATAACCAAAAAACAATTTGGAATTTTCAAAATGCTCGAAATTTTCTTATTTTGATTGGAAATAT
>NC_046662.1:126039666-126044109 GCF_010883055.1 Belonocnema kinseyi
GGGCGCATACTTTGAATAAAATATTTGTTATCATTCTCTTGAAATAAATGTGTTTTTTTCTTGAAAAAATACCGGTTTCATATGTATACACCTGGTAATAAGTAAAGTGCGGAAAACATCTTTTACTGTTGACGTCTCATTGAACCCGTTACAATTTAAAAATGGGATAATGTTGATGACTAGCAAGGGGAATTATTTTGTGACATCCTCATGTTATCGAATCTGTAATTTCTCTGCAAACTATGTATTCACAATGTCTATTCAAAAAGCTTCTTACGCTTTGTTTTCTGTTTTTCGACAAAAAATGGCTCAATAAGCTATTTTTGAGATATTTGTGGAGCTTCTTCCTTACATTTTTCATACTCAAGTCTGTAGTTTTTCGAATGTTTCCTTGCAGAGTTTGAAATTTTCAGTGCACGACTTAAATCTATATTTTCTGCTTAAAGTAATTTTGATGAAACTTTTACATCGTTTAGTATATTGGAAAGCATTGTGTACAACATTATAAATTCAAACTTCACCACGTTTTTTTTAAATTATAGCTACTCGTAGCTGCATTAATCCATAAGGTTACGGGTTTTCATCAGCCGAGAAGATTTCGCAATATTTCAGATATGTAGAGACATAATCTAGACAATTTTAAATGAATTTTGTGTATTAAATAACATATAATTTCTGATATATTATAAAAAGAACTATGTAAGATATGTTATTTTTTTCAATGTATATTAGCCACACTTATACGCTGTTTTCTTTTTAATTTAATAAGAAGGGCCTCCGAATAATTTCCGCGGTGGGGCCTACAAGGTTCTAGTTACGCCAATGCAACGAAATATTTCATTTTCAACCTGAATTTATAACTTTTCAACAAAAAGGTTAATTTTCTACCTAATAGTTAAATTTTTCAACGAATAGTTTTACTTTTAACTAAATACAGTAGACTCTACGACACTTCTTGCTAAGACACTTCTCGTTTTCCGATTTCCCCTTCGCTCGCTCGTCCCCACTCGTTGCCTCATTTTACCCACAAACATGCGCGGGCGCTGCGCCGAATGCGGCTCGACTCTCGACAATTCTAGAGCGGAACTTTACGTTTACGTTAGGGCGACTTTATATAGGCTCGTGTGATCTTTTGTGCTTCACAGTGGAATTTTTAATATTGACGCTCACTCGTAATTGTTGGAGATTATAAATTCATCGTGTAGAGGTAAGTGTAAATATTAAAATACTCCGAACAAGGCGGCATACTTTTTGTTTTGTCGAACTGTTAGCCTATTGAACTGTTAAACTATATTGAATTCGATTAATTTTTTATTTCCGCAACTTCTAAAACATTTTCCTCCTCTAGAAATAATCATAAATTCGATAAGTTTCACTGAAACTTCTACAGTTAAAAATCTAACTAAAAAAATAAGAATTTCCGTTATTTAGAATCACGTGGCTCTCGCATGTCGCAGGAAAGATGGTATTCTGAAACTTCGTGTTCGCTTCCCCTACAGCCCCGAAAACGAGAAGTGTCGTAGAGTCTACTGTAGTTGAATTTCCTACCAAAATTGTTATATTATAAATCAAAATATGAATTTTCAACAATAAAGTTTACTTTCCACCAAATACTTTTATTTCCTACCAATGTTTTATTTTTTCAAGCCAAAAAGACTCTCACTTTCAGTCGCTCAGTTTTCAGCCTTCCTTGAACTGTTGGCCCCTACAGTTTCTCAGGTGCGCAGGGCGAGAGACAGCGCAGCTTTAGTATGTTTGCAGTGTTTAGCGAGGTGTCTCGATTTAAGCTGTGTAAACAAATTATAAAAATGCCGAAGGACAATAAGAAACGCCGTTGGTCGTTCAAAGACAAATTTGACATTTTAAGTAAAATGAAAGCAGGATTCTCGAAACAAGATATTTTACAGAAATATCATGTCTGTGACCGCACGCCCTGGCAGGTCGAAGGAATCGAATGGAGCCCCTACAAAGTACCCGTAAAGACCCTATTGGGTCTTCATTCGGTTCCTTTTTAAAAAAAAAACTCAAGAAAATAGCAAGATCAACTTTTTAACTGTTGAAATTCGGATTCTACGTTAAATTGTCGATTGGAAACTCACGAAGTAATCGCAATAATTTTTTTTTGCAGCGGTAAAAAGTTTAAAAAATATATAAGATCTATAATGCCTGTTGACTGCTACTTTTAGATGATGCGTTTGAAGTGTAGCTGTCAACAGGCGTTATACATCTTATATTTTTTAAAAGTTTTTACCCTTGCAAAAAAAACTGTTGCGATTATTCCGTGACCTTCTATTGGAAATTTTAACGTAGATTCCGAATTTGAAGAATTTAAAACTTGATTTTGCTGTTTTTTGAGTTTTTTTAAAAAGGAGTCGAATAGGGACCCAATACGATCTTTACAAGTACTTTGTAGACCCAGTGGCCAAAAAGTTTGGCGACATCTTTACGACATAGTTACGACATCTTTATGATAACTTTACGACATCCTATGTCCATGTCGTTAAGGTGTCTTTACGATATCGTAAATAAGTCGCATGATCTGACGATGTCTTTACTACATCTTAAAGACAGCGAAACGACATGGACATAGGCTGTCGTAAAGTTGTCGTAAAGATGTCGTAACGATGTCGTGAAGACGTCGCCAAATTTTGTGCCCACTGGGGAGGCTCCATTCGGTTAATTCGATCCTCCAGGGCGTACAGGAGACCCTTAGCTAGCGAAGATGATTTGCACGACAAAGTTAACAATTATGAATATCGGAATAAAAGAACATCAAAAACAAGTAATAATGTGTGTTTGGATGTCGCTGTGATAGAATGGTTTAGAAATGCGAAAGACTTTGAATCATTTTTCCTACATGTAATTTTAAACAAGACCCAAGATAAAATTATTATTTAATGAAATTGTATACTCAATGAAGTATACCTTATAGGAATGTTTTTAAACTTTTAATTTCAAACGACACAAATTTACTGTATATCATTATTTAATTAGAACAAATTTTTCTGTTTATTATGTTTTGGGCCTCAAAGCTTTTTACATATAATGTTTGTCAATAACCATGTTAATCATTTTAATTATATATTCAAGTAACTATACGTTAAGATTAGTTTAAAATTTATCTGGGTGTTTACACTACCTGAAAAACCTAGAATAGTCCGAAAATTGTTAGATACCTGTAAAAATCTGGAAGTGGCAGTGAACTTTTATAAAAGTCAGAGAAATGTTGTGACAATTAATTTTTTCTAAATTGCAATATGAAATTGAATACAAATGATTTTTATGTGTAAAAGTAGCTTTACATTACTGTATTTGACTATTTTCTTGGAAATTCATTTCTTGTATTTTATTTTATTTTTTGTATTCAGAATTGACGGGATTTAATTCAAAATTCATCTCTTTGGTTGAAAAAGGAGCTATTTTGTTAAAGCTTCATTTTTTCTTTGCTTACAAACTATTTTTTTTTGTTCAAACGTGAACTGTTTTAGTGAATTTTATTGCTGGTAACGCAATATTTTTAAAACCATTTTTGACCACTTTTTGTTGCAAATTTATCTTATTCAGTTTAAAATTCAGCTATTTGATTGAAACGTTTCTTTTGATTTGAAAATTCGACTATTTTACTACAAATTCATGTATTTTGTTAAAATATATTTTTTGTTGTTAAAAATTCATCTTTTTGGTTTGAAAGTCATTCATTTGGTTGAAAATTCATTTATTTTGTTGAAATGCAATAGTTTTACTTCAAAACTTCGGAATTTGGAGCTTTTTAAATTCAATTTAATATAATACCGACATCAAATTTACCTAAATATGCACTGCATTTGAAATAAAAATTTTTTGGAAGTATTATTCTTCTTTATTATTTACTTTAGGGACAAAGAAACTACTCAAAAAAATTATCATAACTCCGTACAATGAAAAATTATACCTGAAAAAAACGGGAGATACCTATAAGAAAACCTGGAATTGTCTGTGAATTCTTTTCCAGGATTTAAGTAGACACGCTGTTTATAATTTGAAACCTCCTGAAATACTAAGAACTATGCTGAAAAATTTTATTTTTATAGGCAAGCAATGGTTGGCTCGAGCTTTTCAAAAATCGGTACGGCATTCTAAGTGTTCGAATGAAAGGAGAGAAATTGTCCAGCGATCATTCAGGCGCTGTAGAATTTTCGCCAATTTTAAAAGAAAAAATTGAATACGAAAATTTAAAGATGGACAACATTTAAAATGCAGACGAATCAGGAATCTTGTGGCTACTATTGACCTATGCACCTTGACTCTAAAAGAAAAGCAGAAGCTCAGGGGAGAAAAGAATGCAAAGAATGCAAAGATCGCGGTTTGGCTGAGCACGGCAATGACTGCAGTGATATCTAAAAGAAAATCGGAAATACAGTCTAGTGCCCCCTGGCAAGTATGAAGACAACCTCATACCCGAAA
>NC_046662.1:126044209-126045495 GCF_010883055.1 Belonocnema kinseyi
TTAAGGTCTAAAAAGAAAGAACAAGTTCGCAACCCAGCTATTTTGGATCAAAATTCAAAATGTGAGTACGTTTTCAAAATGTTTGAAACCACATTTTTTTAAATTTTCAAAATTCTATGAACTATGAACAAAATTAGCACGCAGAAACTCAAACAATTTATCCTCTTGACTTTTTTCTATAAAAAGAAAATTATCAGAGTTAGAGCATTTTCAAAATCCGAAAAAACAAACTAAAATGAACATTTTAAGCCAAAAAACGCATGATATGAAAAAGGTCAATAAAAGAAAAACGTTGAATTTTTTCCTAAAAAATTAGGTTCAACATAAATTTGTTAAGGAAATTTCTCACCAATTTTGGATAACATTTCATAAAAAATTCTATATATTTTTTTATATTGACGTATAAAATTAAATTTGATTAACAAACTAGATTTAAAAATATTGAAGATTATGAATCTTTACATTGCAAACAATACTTTTACATCAAAATTTTTTAAATTTTCAATTGAAATTTTTTCTTTCGCTAGTAGATGCAAATGCCGCAATATGTATGGGAATCGTCATAATAACGGCAATGACTAATAAAACTATCTCATCTTGTGTGCGCCAGAGACTTTTATTGAAGTATAACCTTCTAATGAACTTTTATTTTTTTATCCCTTTGAAAAATCGAAACTAATTTTTTTTATACCTGAATGCTAGTTTTGAAACAAAGTACAGACTCACAAAACAATAGAGATATATGTGGTGGATCGAAAGTGCCAAACAATTTCTTTTTCATGTTTCCATGGACCCAAACAATTAAAGTTTATTAAGGAGGAATATTAAAAAGTGATTATTTTGTACAGAATAGTATCCTGAAATTAAAAAAAAATTGAAAACAGTACACTTGAGCTTCGGTTTATGGGCAAAATGAATCAAAATTTTCCCTTCACAATTCTTCCAGGCTTAGGAGTGGCAGCATCTTTTACTCTTCTATTTCTATTGTACAATTTTCCTTATTTTTTTTTGCTGGCGTGTTTAAAAATTTGTGGGAAATATGTGTTATTAATAATTCTTTGTTTTGTAATATTATTGTAATATTAATATAAGTTTAAGTTAAATAAATACTAAGATAAGCAACAAATTTCCCTTCCGCTCGTATACTATTCATTTCACTTTTTTATACAACTATATTCTAATATTGCGAAATCGTGAAGTAATAATATTTCATGTACAGAGGTGGCTGAAAGTCTTCGCTTGCATCTTTTTTTATGACTGATAAAGTTGTCTTAATTTTAATTATG
>NC_046662.1:126045595-126059728 GCF_010883055.1 Belonocnema kinseyi
TATTAAAACTGTAGTTTCGAATATAATTTAATTTCGAGAGAAGCCCGACAAATAGAAAAGTATATCAATCAACATTAAATAAACAAAAGTGCAAATTTTGCAATATTTTTCGAGTGTTTTGGTACAAAAAAACTATTTTTACCGAAATCTACGGAAACATAAATTGATTAATAATCACTTTTATTTTATTGATATTAAAAATGTAGGTTTGGCAGAAAGAAAACCTTTCTGAAAGAATCTCACATTATTTGATCTGGAATAAATAGGGTCATAAGCAAGGGCTTCGTCTCGATCTGAGGTATACGCAGGTATAAGTTCTCCAATGTTATCGACATTGCAGTTTTCGCAAGGACAGTCTCAAGTCAAGAATAGATCAGTAGTGACCACTGGGGGTAAAGCCGGGAACTAAAAAACCGGTTTTCCGCAGAATTTTTCCTGGTTTATTATACTTTGTTTTCAGCAAAACCCTGTTTAAATAAATGAATAATTTAATCTTTTTTTATTGATATTATGTTTATTAGTACTTTCCGCATGGCGGGCTTCTCCCATTTTTAACATCCAAAATTTTCGGAATTCGATAATCTCAGATTTTGTTAATAAAAATTTTTAAAATTGAAAAAAATTAATTTTGAAGAGAAGCCCGCAATAGATTTCGATATACTTTTAACAGTGCAAAAAACAAAATTTGAATTAATGCATTATTTTGCGAGTGGTTTTGCTGAAACTATTTGGAGCAAGTTACCGTTTCACCTTAAAGAACTTGAAGAGGCTCGGTGTCATCTACATTCTACACTCACAAGACCCGTGCATGTTTCAAAGCGTTAAAGGGAGGACAGCATAACGGAAAAGGTTCTTTTACTCCTCGATAATGCTGCGACTCATCGAAGTTTGAAGGGATTAAACAAGATAAATGAAAACTTTGAAGTCGTGCATTTGCCTCCCAATGTGACGGCGTTAATTCAACCTATGGATCAAGGATTCATAGCGACGACAAAACAACTGTACAAGAGACATTTGTTAAGACGCCTATTGCTCAGCGGGATGTCAGAGGGAGCTGTTCAGTTTTTAAGAAAATTGGACCATCGTGATTGCTTTAGCATGCTCAGATCTCGTGGGAAGATGTAAAATCATCTGATCTTCAAAAAGCATGGAAACCGCTCTTAGGTAACTCATTCTTTATCAAGCAAGTTCCAGCGGATCCTCTAAACAATTTTGATGCAGTTGTCAGCGCGCCAGAATTCTAAACTGATTTGATCAGTTTTCCACATGAAAATTTCAATAAAATTTCTAAACTGTTGACGGGACCAGATTATTCTGTAGAAGAATCAAGAGAATTTCTCCTGAAATGGCTTGAAAACGATCGCAATGATAGCGATTGCGGTTTGTAGTCATTTTCAGACAGAAATACTGCAAACTTTGTATCAAATGTTAAGCGCGAGCCTGAAATTGTTACTGAAATTGAAAACAGCGAAACTCAATTTGAAGATTCTAAACCGGTGGAGGTAACGACTTCAATTTACATTAATAATCTGTATAATTTTTTATATTACCCTATTATTAATTCTTGATCAAAACATTTAAAATAGAACTTTTTTTTTACTTAAACTCCGTAGTTCTTCACAAGGTACTTCACTAAGAGAACGTAACTTTTTTAAATTAAAATTTGATTACATATTTCACTATTTATCTTTTTTACAATTCAACTATTTGTTTAAAAGTCATCGTTCTTGTAGAAAATTCAAAAATCCAGTTAAAAATAACTTTCTCAGTTGCCAGGTCAGTTTCTGCTTAAAAATTTTAAAAAATCGTTTTTTTTTTTTAAATTGGAAATACAATTATTTTGGCAGAGAACCGAACGATTTTATCAAAAATTACACTGTTCAGAGTTTCTAATATTTTCTAGAAAATGACTAAAATAACTTTTTAGTGTCAAGGGATCTTTACAGATGGGAAATGCAACTGTCTTGTAGACATTTCGTCTTTTTTGAAAAAAAATTAACTACATATTTGCGGCTGACGACTCATGTTTTTGGCCAGAAATGGAGCTACTCAATAAAAAATGCATTTCTTTGTGAATACAACTATTTGATTAAAATTTTAACTATTATCTTGAAGATAAGTTTTTTTTTAGTTAAAGAATCAGCATTTTTTGTAAAAAATTCGTCTCACGTTTAATTCCGATTTTTTAACATTTGAAGTCATTTTTCTTAAAAATTCTTTAACTATAAATTCAATTATCTACATATAAATCTTTTGAGTGCAGTTTGACTTTCGAGACCAAACTTGAAATTTTCTCCTAAATTGATATGTATTGCTGACATTGTAGTTTTTCTTCGAGATTAAATTCTGATGTGTATTAGATTAACCCATTAACGCCTAAATGGGCGCTTTTTTTATGCTTTTTTCAACCGCGATTTTAAATGTGCATCCGATTCTAAAAAATTGAGACAAGTAATATTCAATGTACAATTTGCTGAACTTTCGATTGGTGCGTTCGGAATTTTGAAGAAATTGATGTCAACAAAGTTTAATTTGTTTATTTAACAAAAAACATGAAATTTCGAATGACAAAATTTTTCATTCCATATTTTTACACAGAAACTTTCGTTGGATTTGTATAATTTGTGAATTTTTTGCGTCTATGGGAGTTAACCTTCAAAATTCACGCATAGATTTTTTCAAATTCCAGATAGCAGCATCCAATATGGCGGCTTTAAACCGAAAATGTCTTGCTTATTTAGATATTTTTATTATTTGAACAAATTTGTTAAGACGAATTCTTATCAAATTGATCAATGATGAAAATTGATCAATTTCTATGAAAGTCCGTATAGAGGGTTTTTTTTTGGGTCGCAGATTACGAATCCATGATTAGTTTTCACAAATTTAAGATGGCGGATCCAATATGGTGGCCAAAAATTTCGAAAATTGTTCAATTACTATGAAATTCGGTTTACAGAGTTTTTTTAGGTCGCTGATTTCGAATCCATTATCTGTTTTTACAAATTCAAGATAGCGGATCGAATTTCCGGGTAGCTTATTACTGAATGCAGTATTGAATACTGTACCAGCGGCGTAGCCAGGATTTTTGTTCGCAGAGGGGGGGCTTCGATTTCTTCGGAGGGTGCTTCGGGTTTATGTATAGGAAAAGAGTGGGAAAGAAAGGAATCGAATAATTAAAATACTTAATTTCGGGGGGGGGGGGGGGGGGGGGGGGCTTGAGGCCCCAAGCTCCCCCACTGGCTACGCCCTACACGCAAACAAAAGAACCTTACATTTTACTGAAAACCAAGTTAAATCTACCGATCTTCCAAGTACGTATATGGACAACACGACAGTTCAGGAAACGTTACAATTATAGGCAATTAAGTATAACTATCATTGATGGTTACTTGTACCGATTCTCAAGTGGTGCTGACCTGCGGATAAGTAGATTTTACCGATCTAGTCGCTATTATGTACAGGTCCTGGATGCTGCAATTACAAATTATCATGTCACTTTAACGAATAATATAAAGAGATCTAAACTATGTTATCGGCGCATACTATAGTTAACACAGCACTACCCATGTGGAAATAATTCCTGGCAGACTGGAATTATTCTAGCGCCAGTACTGGATTATTCATGGCTGTCTGCTCACGCCGAGCTAGATTAGCGCTCTTTTGGTTCTATCTATGCCTACTAATATGACCGCAAAAAATCAAGACCCCTCACTTTAGAAGGCAATAACTCCGCAGAAAAAAGTGTGAAGAGGTTCGCATAAGAACCACACGAATCCGCTAAGTTTTCTTAATGAAATGGATCTTTTCTAATTTGCGTAAAAAAATTTCGTTCCGAGCTAATTAGCAAAATACAAGTAAAAATGCGGTCGCGAGGCTCTGATTTATATTTCGACCACAAAACTGAATAAAAACTTTAATTTCGCGATTAAAGTCGCTCAGAATAATTCGGAATTTAATGAGGCGAGGCGTGTGGCACAGGCCTAGAAAGAAGTGTAGAAAAAAAAGGTCCGTCATATTTCTCAGCGGCAGGCAGCCATTTTCTCCAGATTTTCCCACAGCTGCTGCTCGCTCAGCAGAACCGTCTCAAAGCTTTGAGGCGGACTCCGCCCTTCCTCTTCTGATACAAAATTTTCATAATATAATACAGTATCAAGCTTGCACACGAATTATCTTGTATTTTGTTTATTTAATATAGTACACTTATTTCGGTATTATAATATAATTCTGTAATTATTAGGCTGTTAATTCGCTATTGCAATATATGTAAAAGGCATAATTATTATTCCAAAAAGATACGTGATTGTAAAATTTTGTTAGCAATTGCCGTGTTGAAAGAAAAAATCTAACTTGATTTTTGAATAATTCCCAGAAATGACAGGATACTCAAAATTGAAAAATTTGGTCTTTTTCTTTAAACTCTCATAACTTTTGTGATTTTAATACTATTAAGGTTTATTTTTTTGAATATTCGTAATATGGTGCAGTTCTGAACAAAAATTTCTTGAAACAAAATAATAATTATATTTATAAATTCATTTTTGAAAAATCCAAAAAGTTTTAAACATTTTTTGTTAAAAAAAAATATTTCTTGACAACTTCATCTTATTACAAATAATTTAAAAAATACACCTTTACAGCATTTTAGTCATTAAAGTTAAAAGAGTTAAATTAAAATGCAAAAAAATAATATAAATTTTCAATACGTTCTAAGTTTTTGGAATTTTTCAAAAACATTTTTATAGTTTTTCTTTCAACACCTAAGAGAACAAATACTACAATTTCCATTAGAATTTCTAACAATATGAGCGTTTATGAACAATTATTATGATATACTTTTGTACTATAATTCTAATCATTATTATTACTTATATATTATGTGGGTGCGATTCCATGTCAAATCATGTGAAGAACTTAAGCTATTGTTTGTAATTTTTATGAAAATTGTAGTATTTGTTCTCGTAGGTGTTAAAAGAAAAACTCTGACATGGTTTTTGAATAATTCCCAGAAATGACAGGATACTCAAAATTGAAAAACTTGGTCTTTTTTCTTTGAACTCTCATAACTTTTGTGATTTTAATACTATTAAGGTTTATTTTTTTAATATTCGCAATATGGTGTAGTTCTGAACAAAATATTCTTGAAACAAAAAATGTCAAAACCTTCTTGAATTTTTCAAAAACGAATGTTTAAACTGAATTTCTGAAAAAATACCCAATTAAAAAAATGTGTAGATAGCTTACACTATCGTCTAAATAATTCAATTTACAAATTCATTTTTGAAAAATTCAAGAAGGTTTTGACATTTTTTGTTTCAAGAAATTTTTGTTCAGAACTGCACCATATTGTGAATATTCAAAAAAATAAACCCTAATAGTATTAAAATCACAAAAGTTGTTAGAGTTTAAAGAAAAAGACCAAATTTTTCAATTTTGAGTAACCTGTCATTTCTGGGGATTATTCAAAAATCAAGTTAGAGTTTTTCTTTCAACACCTACAAGAACAAATACTACAATTTTCATAAAAATTACAAAGAACAGCTTAAGTTCTTCGCATGATTTGACATTAAATTGCACCCATATAATATATAAGTAGTAATAATTATTAGAATTATAGCAGAAAAGTACATGAAAATAACAATCATGTATCTTTGTAGAATAATAATTACTCCTTTTAAATTTATTGCTATAGCGAATTAACAGCCTAATAATTACAAAATTATATTATAATACCGAAATAAGTGTACTATATTAAATAAAAAGAACACAAGATAATTCGTGTCCAAGCTTGATACTGTATTATATTATGAAAATTTTGTATCAGAAGAGAAGGGCGCAGTCCGCCTCAAAGCTTTGAGACGGCCCTGATGAGCGAGCAGCAGCTGTGGAAAAATCTGGAGAAAACGGCTAGGCTGTCTGGCCCTTAGAAATATGACGGACCTTTTTTTTCTACACTTCTTTCTACGCCTGTGCCACACGCCTCGCCTAATTAAGCTCCGAATTATTCTGAGGGACTTCAATCGCGAACTTAAAATTTTTATTCAGTTTTGTGGTCGACATATAAATCAGGTTACATTACTACACATTTCAAGCTATTAAACAGAGCGATAGCTTTACTCAATCCCTAAATAAAAACATTCAACAAAAATCTTTGCAAAACTGACATTTTTAAATATTAAAAAATTTTAAGGTCTCTACTGGATTCTGAACATGTTTTAGGACACTCCAGAATTTTTTACTCCAGAATTTTTTAAATTTTTTCCAACATATTCTTAGCTCTGGGGTCATGTGAAAGTTAACGTGTCTCAACAATGGGCCTCGCGACCGCATGTTTACTTGTATTTTGCTAATTAGCACAGAACGAAATTTTTTTACGCAAATTAGAGAAACACCATTTCATTAAGAAAACTTAGCGGATTCGTGTGATTCTTATGCGAGCCTCTTCACATTTTTTCTGCGGAGTTATTGCCTTCTAAAGTGAGGGGTCTTGATTTTTGCGGCGATATTAGATAGAAAAATCCATCACGCAGTTCTATGTAGGCCCACTAATGTCGCTAGCCAGAATTTGACATTGCATTAATATAAAAATTCCGTCTAAAATCTAGCTTGGCTCTAGAAAGTACTTCTATTTGGACTTTGAAAAGAAAGGCGTCATTTAAAAACTAATTAATAAAAGATAACAAATTATATTCATTGCAGTCCTGAAATCAAAGGAAATATAACAAATAAAGTTGCCTGCGTTGTCAGTGCTGTCTCATAGTGCAGATTTCTTAATTTAATTCATCACTAAGTATCGATTGATCTGACGCACTATACCTTGTTTATTGGTAAACTATTGAATGAAAGACAAAGCTAATATAAAAAATCATTGCTGGATAAAGACATTTTTTCGTTAGGTTTTCCAGGAAAGTAATTTTCCTTTTCGTATGATGTGTATCCAGTACTCATGTACATTAAAATGACATATTTCCTAACCTCAAATATCATACAGTGCTACCAACAGCACTCAACTTTCATCATGCAATGCAATTTCAAAACTGCTTCCGAAAAAGTCAGCAATAATAACCGGAACCGGATTGCAAAAATCAGATGTCCTTCATACCGCCATTCAGTGTAAATACGTTTCGTTTCGCGACCACGAGGTTTAAAGTATTCCAACTTCTTTTTTGACATAAGGGCTAATTCCAATATTTTTTTTATAAGGTGTTTTTCTGACCCCAGCATTTGAAAAAAAACGTCTAACATGAAAGCTATTGAAATTAAACAATTACAGAAATATGGAATTTGTTAAGATTCTCAATGTAGCTCATAGAGCTTTTATGTCAAGAATGATTTAATTATGAAAATTAGTATCAAATATGTAATCTAGGTCGCATCTAGATCTACTAGATTGTACAAGATTCACTAGAACGCCCCAGTACCGCTGGTGTAGATAGCGGCTAGTTGATTGGAGCGTTACATTTGCGCAATGTCTCGGCATAGTTTCTCGAGATAGTGCCAGTATAGACTCGTGGCGGTCTAGGCTGGAAAATGCATTTTTTTCTACACGGGTATAAATTGTGAAAAAGGATTGCTAATAAATAATTAATAAATAAGCGGACGGTTATTTCCTATAAATATTTTCGGATATACTTGTAATTTATCGGTATTTGTAAGTTATAATGCTTACAATACAATTAAAATTTCGGAACAATGGAGTGGGGGGGGGGGGGGGGGGGGTGTAGAACGCATAAAACTAAGCACGCAAGTCAATAGTCTTAAACACTAGACTATTACACGAGTTTCGATCCATAAAATAATTTTGAACTGCATTTGTAACTGAGTGTGGTGACCTCGGGAACGACTTTGAATACGCAACCATGCCACCGCGGCACACAATAAAACTCTAATAAACTCTCAAGTGTACGTGATCCGTGAATAAGTTGTGCCATCCAAAATTGTATTATTTTTATAAAGCCCCTTACTTGCAAAGTGGGAATATGGAGTAATGTGAGGACTGTCACAGAAATGACAAAAAGAAATGTTTTTTAGGTGATGCAATCCATTCATTGCCGATTGCATCGTGAATTCACCGGGTGCTCCGCGCGCATAGGTTGCGTTGCGACTTTAGGGGCAAGTTAAGTAAACCGATCGGATCGGTAGCATGTACCGATCTTTCAGTAATGTCCACTGCACTACTATTTTAATCTCGGTTCAGTGGATTTTACATGTCGTACAGTATGTAATGCGAGAGAATAGAGGTTTATTTTACTGAAGGATAACCGTTGAATTAACCTTAATTTCATCGTGATATTTACGAAATGCTAAGTTATTTTGACATTTTCACCCTCTTATTAAGAGCAGTTTATACTGTTACAGTTACAAGAAATCCTTTACAATTCTTGTTAAGTAAATATTAGATTTCTTTTTTCCGCATCTATACTGTACCATATTGAGTGTACTATTGCACAGAATATACAATTTTTGTCACAACATATTATTAGGAAGAAGTATGAGCCTAGTTGTGTACTTATCCTAAGTAATTTTTCTTGTGCATGTCATATAGTATAATCATATGTGAATTTTCATCTTTTACATTATATTTAATTCTGATTAAAAAATTATTTTTATCTATATGTAAATTATAACAGTAACTTCCTAAAATAAAAGAGAACCGTCAATTCGTTTAGTTACAATTTTGTTTGTTAAAAACTTTTTACACAAAACTTTTATGTAAGTAGTGCATAAAAGTTTTTCTCCTCAAAGAGAAATGTCTCGTTGTTCAAAGCGTCAAAAACGAGTTCGCAATGGTGATACTGAGTTTGAAGAGTGCAAAAGCGGGGGTTATAATGCAATTTTCGGCCCTGATATATATGACTCCGGAGATTCTGATTCTGGATCCTATTCTATTATTGGCATAAAAACGCCAGATAGAGAAAAATCTAATGTATAGCAAAAGAATGGTAGTCTTTCATTTATTTTATGGTGGTTCAGAAACTATTAATTTACAAATGTTTCTTAAAAATCGAGCATGCATAGCGAGCGTTACGATGAGAATGTGTAACTCAAAGCCTACAGAGCTTTGAGAAACTTAATCTTTAAATACACGAAAAAAATGGAAAAATAATTTTTATAAAGAGTGCTGTATTACATTACAGATTATTATGGTGCTAGTGACTATTACTCAAGTACAGGTACCCTTTTTAAACTGTTAAGTTGTGGATATTAGATCTCATCATTATTGTATCTAGAAATAACTGTTTAATAGACTAATAAAATTGAGTGTGATATAGATCTTACTTTTATTCATTTCAATAAAGTACCTTTTGTAAAAGGCACCTTATTTACTAAATCCTAATTAAAATATATTACTGTTTATAGTTAAGATTACAATCGAAATAAGATGCGTCGTGCAATGTAAAATATTCGAGGCACTTAGAGACGCTTGTATTAGCAAATAGCGTTGAGTCCGCGAGCCTTCTGGGACTCTGTACCAGAAAGCTACTAGCAATATCACGCATGCGCAGTAGCGCTACATTACCGCCGACAGTTCACGAGTTAGCGCCATTCTCGATTGCACTTGTAAGCATCGTATTTTTTTCCATGCGTGTGATTTATATTTTACATTATAAATGAACCGTTGGCGACCAAATAGTCCAGACGCCATACCCAGTCCTGTCGGATCTTATATGTCGCCAAAATATTTTGAGTGATTCGTATGCAGAATAATCACCTGATTCCGAATCGGTGTGGTACGTCTTCGGCAGATTGTGCGTTCTCGAGATATTCGCAATTAATCAATTTTTTAATTACTCCCGATTAATGATTTTCCATTAAACTTATTTTGATTTTTTTTAAACTTTATTAGCTCATTACAGGACGAATAAAAAACGTTGAAACATATTTGCCCTCCGATGCATATTTATTGCACAATAGCAACTAATAGGCGAAAAAGTTGGAAAAAAATTATATCTGCCTTATCTTCAAAAATATGATCTAAAAGAGAAATATTTTTTAATTAATGAAAATAACAGCTAAAATACATACTTTTTATAATAAAAACTATTTTTCTAAAGTTAATGCTTTCCTGGCCCAATTGAGTTTTATTGGGTGAAATTCTGCGGTGTGATAATAAATAGTAATTTTTAGTAAATTAAATTCATGTCAGGGACAATATTTTTGCTCAAATATATTGTTGCTGTTCCCAGACACAAAGTCCCTGTGAAATAATGGTGAAATTGTTTTAATTTAAGCAACGACGCATGAATAATCAATTACGGGGTTTTAAATACTAACAACTTTTCTACAAAAAGCTATAAATGTTTGAAATTTAGCACGATAATTCTCTAAAGTACCACTAAAACAATGATGTTAAGAAAAAATTGTTTATACAAAAATTGTAACCTGTAGAACAATCTAAATTCTAATTATTTATCTACAGTTCTATATGCAGTGGAAACTTCGCACGAAGCTTAAACAATCCTAAATATTATTTAAAATTCAGTCATAGAATTTAAATTTCTTAATTTTTATTCATTTAGTAGTTATAAACTTCCCTTTTTTAAGAATTCGACAATGGGCTCGATAAGTGACATTGTAAACTCGGAAGCGCTCATCTGGCCGGCTGTTTCGGACCCCATAGGCGTGGAAATAGAAAATGCTAGCAGAAGGGTTCATGGGTCCATTCGGCACTGTGAAACTATTTTGCTATTATAAGAAATTAATTTTTTCTACAAAAATAATTTTCTTTTATTTCCCTGAAAAACTAGAATCAGAATAAAATTAAGTGAGGGTGAAAATTATTTTCAGTTTTTAATATTTTACAGAAAACTTAGGGTGAAGTTTCCTTTTGGAGCTAGAAAATGTTTCCGAAAAAAAAAAAAATAATAAAGTAAGGGGAGACTTACTTCGAAATTAGATATTTCTTCGAATCATTGAGATATTTAACTATTTTTTCTTCTATTTAGGAATGTCTCACTTTTTTAATTTTTATTTTTGTAGAAAAAATTGGAAGTGATTTAAAGGAAGTGTGTGTATCTACCTAATTCGGCTATTAGTGCCGAAGTTTCGGTATATTTTCGCAGATTTCAAATTAAAAATTTAGAAGCTGTTTAAGAATTATGAAAGGCTTCAAGAGGATAAAAACATTTTCTCAAGATTCATCGAAAAATAAAAAATGATTCTTCATTTTTGAAGGAATTTTTTTACATTTATAAAATTTACTCTGAATTATAAGAACAATTGAAAAATATCTTTTTAAATGAATCAAATTTTCCCAAAAAAAGGAAAGTTGATAACTATTAAAGAAATAAAAATTAAGAAATTTAAATTCTGTGACTGAATTTTAAATAATATTTAAGATTGTTTAAGCTTCTTGCCAAGTTCCCACTGCATATAGAAATGTAGATAAATAATTGGAATTTAGATTGTTGTACAGGTCACAATTTTTGTATAAACAATTTTTTCTTAACATCATTGTTTTAGTGGTACTTTAGAGAATAATCGTGCTAAATTTCAAACATTTATAACTTTTTGTAGAAAAGTTGTTAGTATTTGAAACCCCGTAATTGATTATTCATGCGTCGTTGCTTAAATTTAAACAATTTCACCAGAATTTCACAGGAACTTTGTGTCTGGGAACAGTAACAATATATTTGAGCAAAAATATTGTCTCCAACATGAATTCAATTTACTAAAAATTACTATTTATTATCACACCGCAGAATTTCACCCAATAAACCTCAATTTGGCCAGGAAAGTATTAACTTTAGAGAAATAGTTTTTATTATAAAAGTATGTATTTTAGCTGTTATTTTCATTAATTAAAAAATATTTCTCTTTTAGATCATATTTTTGAAGATATGGCAGATAGAATTTTTTTCCAACTTTTTCGCCTATCAGTTGCTATTGTGCAATAAATATTTATCGGAGGGCAAATATGTTTCAACGTTTTTTATTCGTCCCGTAATGAGCTAATAAAGTGCAGAAAAAAAATCGAAATAAGTGTGATGGAAAATCATTAATCGGGAGTAATTAAAAAATTGATTAATTGCGACTGGGTATGGCGTCTGGACTAAAAGGGGACACGGCCGGATTCAGCCTGAGAAGTATTGTCCTGAGTGTCAATTTAAAAAATCTTTCTAATTTCAGTTTTAAAGACTAATACTTGTAGACAATTTCAAGGCGCATCTTTTATTAATCTTGCAAAAATTTATAGATTTGTAGTTTTTGAGATAATTGGTAAAAAGTGGATTTTTTGAAAACGAAAAATTCCAATCTTTTTCACTTCAACTCGCGCTAATTTAGCCAATTTTCTTCATTTCCCGATTTCCCCAATACAAAGTACGTGTTTAAGTCTTCTGAAATTATCTAAGAAAGAAAAACGAGAATTTTGTAATAAACAAAAAAATTATTAATTTTTTTTGAGACAGTTCAAAAATCATTAATTTTAACCTTCAATCGCCTCGTTTAGCGAACGAATTTTAAGCTACGGAAAGCTTTCAGTGAGAAAGTTGTTCATTAAGGTTCTAAAAAGTTTTCTGGAAAGTTTTGGATCAATTGGATTAATAGTTCAAAAATCATGAATGTTTTAAAATCCAAGCGGTAATCTTGACGCTGCAATTCTATGCAGCGTCATTTTGAGATTTTTTTGAGAATATTAATTAAAAAGAAAAAGATATAAAATGAAACAAGGTAGAAAAAGAACTAGAAATGAAGATTCGTGGATTAAAAATAAGAAAAAATGTTCCAAAAATCAGGTACATTGGAAACCGTCAATACAATTTTTAAATAAATTTTAATCGTAAATTTAATATTTTGTGACTTTTTTTATTCTTGATTTTTAAAATAATTCTTTTACTGAACTATATATAATATGTAGATAGCCTAAAGTAATTATTTTAAATTTTTAATGACGAAGTTAATAGCAGTATTAGTTATTTGTTTAGGGAAAAGAATACATTACAAAGTCTAAAACTAAAAAAGACGGTATTGCTAAAGATATTCTAATCCCAGAGAGATCTTTCAAACCTATTGAATCCTGCTGTGGAGAAAAATGTTACCAAAAGTTTTCAAATGTGTAACAAGAAAAAGTACATACAAATTTTTGGAATCTCGGGAACTATAATGAACAAAATGTGTTTCTCAGAGGATTGTTAAAATGCAAGAATCCTATCCAAACGAATGCTGTTGAAAAACTAGGACGGTTAATTCATTGGATATATTTATTTCCTACTGACGAAGAAAATGTTCCGATTTGTAAGAAATTTTTTGTGCTTTTCAATATTTGGGCAAAAGAAGAGTTGAAAATGTTCAAAAAAAGATTTTAAATAAGCAGCCCTTAAAAAAATTGGCAGGTGGAGTACGCGAAAGTTGTCTTAAACTAACAGAAAATTAAAAAAAAATGATTGAAGATCATTGCGAATCAATTCCACATCACAGTTCAAATTACAAACGAAATTCTACCAACCTAAAATATTTTGATAATCCTTCATTATATCTTAAAGAACTTTACAAATTATTCGGAAAATATTATAAAGAAAAAACGGAGGCTGAATTGACAATAAGTCGAACCGTTTATTTTAAGCATTTTAATCGAAATGATGGCTTCAGTTTTAAATTACCTAGAACTGACATGTACAATACTTGCTACAAAAACGAGACAAGTGGAGAGGTAAACGAAGAAGTAATTAATCACAAAAACAATGCTGAAATTTATTTGAAGTTGAAAAAGCAAATACTCTCTGAAAATAATAGTCTATGCTGTGAATTTGATTTTGTTGGAGTTAGTTCAACTAAACCCTCTTGTGTGCGTGTATGTATAAGCACATGCGAGTACTGAGTGAGAGTGTGTGTGTGTGAGAGGAGTTGACACAGCGGCCTGCGCGCCGTATTCTTTCCAGTGATGACTAACTAGCCACGAGCACTGCTTACAGACGCCTCTGTATCAATAAAGTACCTAATAGAGAATATTGTGCAAGTTCTTTGTGTTCACCTTCAACCTGCTGTCGAAGAAGTGCAAAAGGTTATGGGCCCAGCACGCTTCCACTGCGGCAGGGAAGGTGATGTGCATTGCACAGTAAACAAACAAGTAAGTTTAAAAAGCATTAGACGAAAGATGAAAGCATCGCATATAAAGTGACGTGTTTTCTTTGT
>NC_046662.1:126059828-126073665 GCF_010883055.1 Belonocnema kinseyi
GTGTTTTGTTTGTACTTAAAGTATTTTGATTCGCTTTGTTATATTTTTGATACAGATATTTTTTTATATATAGAGGTTTAGCCGAACGGGGGGAGTGTTGGAATTAGTTCAACTAAACCCTCTTGTGTGCGTGTATGTATAAGCACATGCGAGTACCGAGTGAGAGTGTGTGTGTGTGAGTGAGAGGAGTTGACACAGCGGCCTGCGCGCCGTATTCTTTCCAGTGATGACTAACTAGCCACGAGCACTGCTTACAGACGCCTCTGTATCAATAAAGTACCTAATAGAGAATATTGTGCAAGTTCTTTGTGTTCACCTTCAACCTGCTGTCGAAGAAGTGCAAAAGATTTTGCACAGAATTTGCCACTACCAAAAATACCCGTGTCCAAACAGTTTTACCTACGTTTAGCATGGCTTTTGCTATTTAACGTACATGTACATACTACGAACCAGAGTTACATGTTCCCTAGTCTTGAGGGAATTTTAAAGAAAGGTGCTAACTCTGTTTGCAGTTTTATCAAATACGCGGTATTAAAAGAATTTGCTAAAGACAATTTCAACAGCATAACATTATTTTCAGACTCATGTCCGGGACAAAATAAAAACTACACAGTGTTTCATTTTTTGGTTTTATTGTCCATTTATTTGCAAAGTGACATTAAATATGTGTTTCCAGTTCGAGGACATTCCTATTGCCAGTGCGATAGGAATTTTGGCACATATTCGCAAAAGCTGAAAAAATTAGAACGAATTGAAACTGAAGCTGAATATGTAGAAATGATTCGCTATGCTCGCTCACCTTCATTCACAATGGTCGAGAAGTATGAAGATCTTCTCCAGGATTTTGAAAAATCTTTCAAAGGCAAAATGCGAAAGCCAGAAAATTTCCAAATCAGCAAAGCGTTCGTTTTGCATGTTTTTCCTGATGGAAAAGTGGATGTTTTTGACAACTATGAGTTGCAAAATCCAACCACTTTTTTCTTTAAACCTACGCTTAAACTAGAAAATCTTTCGAAAAGTCCTCCGCCCCGAATTGGATTTAAAGCTGCCAAAATAAAGGATGTAAAAGATCTCTTTCCAGTATTTAAGCGCTAAAGGGAAAGAATTTTTCGAATCATATTTTTTAAAAGTACAAACTCAGAATCCATATGCCGAAGAAACTGAAGAGAGTGACGAAAATGACTAAAAGTAGTTTCTAATAAAATATAGTTTGAATAATTTATTCTTGTTCAATAATATGCATAATATTATATTTTAAATGTTTAATAAATAAATTATTTTAATGATAATATCTGGAGTTACTGTTGTGCATTTGTTTTGGTCAGATTGACTTGACCTTCACGTCGTTCGCTGCAGCGCGTACGTAGCCGGCCAGGCACATTTTTGGGCAGCGTAAAGATTACCGCTAGGATTTTAAAACATTCATAATTTTTGAACTATTAATCCAATTGATCTAAAACTTTCCAGAAAACTTCTTTGAACCTTAATGAACAACTTTCTCACTGAAAGCTTTCCGTAGCTTAAAATTCGTTCGCTAAATGAGGCGCTTGAATGTTAAAATTCATGATTTTTGAATTGCCTCAAAAAAAAAATGAATAACTTTTTTATTTATTACAATATTCTCGTTTTTCTCTCTTAGATAGTTTCAGAAGACTGAAACACGTACTTTGTATTGGGGAAATCGGGAAATGATGAAAATTGGCTAAATTAGCGCGAGTTGAAGTGAAAAAAGATTTGAATTTTTCGTTTTAAAAAAATCCACTTTATACCAATTATCTCAAAAACTACAAAACCTATAAATTTTTGCAAGATTAATAAAAGATGCGCCTTGAAATTCTCTACAAGTATTAGTCTTTAAAACTGAAATTAGAAAGATTTTTAAAATTGACACTCAGGACAATACTTCTCAGGCTGAATCCCGCCGTCTCCCCTTTTGGTCGCCAGCGGTTCAATTACATTCAAACCTAAAATCTTTAATCTTCAACTTCTACAAAAAGCCACTTTTATAACTTTTATAACTGTTAGAGTGCGATACCTCCACACTAAATCTTTATTTTCCCGCAACAGATTAAGTTTTTTCTATAAACTCTTTTTTTATTTTTATTCAATCTCATCTTTCGAGAGCAAGTTTTCATTATGTTTTAAAATTGAAAAATAAATTTGCAGTCTTTGTTTAAAAATGATTTTCAAAACGCCCAAACTTTTAAACGGGAATTTCTTGAATGATTTTCTTGGAAGTGGTTAACTTTTTCTCGCAAAATCATTTTCTCCTAATTAAGCAACTCAATATAAAAAAGGAGTAAGTTGTTTCTGTCTCTTTGCGATTGTAAGCTTCTACTCTTTATTTCTCGGAACTGGATAATTTGGTTTAATCATAATTTTTTTGTTTTAATTCAGAAACACTTCAGCTCGGGAGTAACTTTTATTTTTATCTTTATAGGCTGATTTCGATTTCACGGAATTTTATTTCGCTCTTCTAAAAAATGCTCATTCTTCTACTTTTCAAAAATGTATAAATAAATACTAGCTGTTAGGAAAATTTTATAAAATTCTTATCATTTAAATATTTTCAATTTTCAGACTTATTTCTTTTAATTTCAGCAAGCCTTCGATTCAATCTTCAAATTCAAGTTTAAAATTAGAATATTAATTTCAGGTTTAAGTATTTTGTATCTCAAGCAATTTTTAAGAATTTAATGTCCCAATAAATTATTTGTACTGGCTGTTTTTGATTTTACTGTCAGATTTTCACTAAATAAGATTAGTAGAACTATAATCATTCCATTTTTTTAAGCTACAAAATTAAATTTCAATATGTTTCACTTATAATAGATCTAAAAGTAATAAATCACTTAAATTTTCAAGCTTCACTATTTGAACAAAAATTTCAAGTTCAATGAATATTTAAATTAAACATTTCACTATTAAGACTTAGATTATTTAAATTTAAATATTTTAATGGAGCATTTGTAAAACCACCTATTCATATATAATGTGTAAAACGAAAAAATAGAAAAAAAATATTCCTGTAATCCCAGGTTTTCTCAGCGAATATCTTTTCATACCGTTTCAGCGTTCGATTATGTTTGTAAGTGACCGTACGTGCAATTACATAAGTTATAAAATGAATTAAGTGCAGTTATTATAAGCAAAATATTCTTTTGCTAATTCATCATTATATTACATCATCTATTTCGAGAAGCATTACTGGAATGTCTAACGACGATTCTGCAACGCCTGACTTACATTTAAAACGTATATCAGAATCTTCGTTTATTTTTCTTACTTTCCTTATAACTTGATCTTCCTTTCGTTTCTCTTATCTACCTCCGACTCTACACGCGTTCTTACACTCAGTCCTCAACGGTCGAAACTTTCGTTACACTAGCGACGAGGATTCAGACTCTACCATTTAATTCGTATTCCTAATATTTGTACATTAACGTTTCATAGATGGCCCAACGTGAAAATGAATTGCTTTACTTTTCTTAGACAGAGTCACCTATTTCTAACAATGATCGCCAGGTTTTCAAAATAGATTTCTCTCCGTGTATAATACTGATTTAATTGGAACATTCAGAATATGAACACGCATATAAATATTGCGATCTAAAAGAGATCTTTTTGATAACGTTATACTCAAGCATTCCAAATGCAAAGAATAAATATCCGAGCGCGAAGCGCGAGGTTCAACAGAGACGTGCCCTAGGCGCGCTAAAACTATAATTTGAAATATATATGTATTTTTTTTTCAATAAAACCATTTTTATAAATTCTTTATTTTATTAACTTCAACTCAAAATAGCAACAAGAACTTTGTAGATATCAACAATAATTTTCATTGAGTGAACATTTATAAAACTCATAAATAACTCATTTACGGAAAATTTCATTTCAAATTAACAATAAAGAGATAATTGTTTTTAAAATAATTCTATCATACAATTTCATCGTTTAATTATAATTTATTTAATTTATATTTAATTACATAAACATAACAAATTACGAATTATTGTTTACTTAAATTAATATTTGTAAGGGAGGCGGTAGTCATTTTATAAAATTTAACTCTACATCGAAAGACTCCAAAAAAATCTAAAAAATATTTAGTTTTATTTAGTAGAATTTTTACACCTTTTTCTCAAGCAAAAAAGAATAATATTATTCATAGACGGTATATTTTAATTGCAAAAAGACTAATTTACTTACATAAAAATTATAGCAACTGAAAATATTTATTACGGTACAATTACATTTTAATTAAATTCAAGCTACATATTTTCTTAATGCAAAATTTATTCCAGTAATTGATTCATTTATTGTAAATGATAGTTTGAAAAATCTTAATATACAATTTTTATTTTATATTTTTAAGTATTTACTGACTGCGTATCAGCTATTCGATAAACATGTTCGATGGGAGAAGAGTGTGGGGGCAAAGTAGTTGGTCAGGACGATCTGCGGGTTGAGAGGCATGGGGGGGATTGGGCAATTTTCGCCGGGAGCGCCGTCTACAAATAGTTCCTCAAACTATGCCAGTGCCGCATATAGGCTTATAATATCTTTGGTGGATAATGATCTTGTAGTTGTAATCTGGTAGTGAAAATAGATCTTCTTGGTTAAGGTTGCATCCAAACCCCATCCCCGTACAAATAGTAGAGGATCGTGGGGCGCCGTCAAACCATACTATATTAAAAAAATTTCGCGGACCTGCATGGTGAGAATTTCAGTGCACCACTGGCTTAGAATTCGTATGCCTATAATAATACCTATGCCTAATACCTATGCCAGCGGCAGACTCGTAGATCACGCAACGCCGCAATTTAAACCGAACCAACGCTGGTCGACTGTCATGTCCGTTTGAATTTCTTGGTTCAGCGGATAAGCTGGAGAGAGGCAACAGTGTTGCCGCTATGAGATACTGTTCCGTTCATCAGTTTGACAGTGACTAAAATTTCAATGTTTTTCATTGAATTATCTAGCAAACTACATGGTGGAAAAATTTGATATTTTTTCTTTAAATTTGTATTTTCAAGAAGCACTAATACCGAAATTTTTTAATTTCTCTACCAGAGCGTTTAATTACTATAAATTAAAATGTGGCGAATGCCTATGCATTGTTCATGAACTGCATGTTAATGTAGTTATGTCGAATATATATTTTTTATTTGAAAATTCAACTACAGCAAACTCTCGCTTTCAGTCGAGTGTTGGGGGTTGCCTGCGGATGGCCTTGGACTAAATTCGGGGGGTTGTCGAAACGTATACAGTCAGGGCCATGGCTACTATTTCTGTTAGATTCTTCTTCGTAGTAAAAAGCATTTGTTTTATTTCGTCATTTTTTTAACACATTAACGCCTCAACGGACGATTTTTTATGCTTTTTTCAACCGTGCTTTTAAATGTGAATCCGAAAGTTAAAAAATGGGACAAGTCATATTCGATGTAAAATATTATGAATTTTCGATTAGTGCTGTCAGAATTTTTAAAAAGAAATTCATATCATTCTCATTACGATATATTTTTTATTAAGTGTATTATCAATGTTATCCGAATAAAGAGAATCAAATGTAACATCTAACTCAGTGTCAGATTCAGAATGGGATCCAGAATCAGAATCTCTGGAATCATCTATATCAGGGACATACATTGCATTACAATCCGCGCTCGCGCATTCTTTAAACTCACTGTTATCATTGCGAACTCGTTTTTGACGCTTTGAATGACGAGACATTTCTCTTTGACGAGAAAAACTTTTATGTACTACTTACACAAAAGTTTTGTGTCATAATTTGAATGTGGATAAGAATAGTTTTTGCATCAGAATAAAATATAATGTAAAAGATGGAAATTTACATGTAACCTATATGACTTTCACAAGAAAAATTACTTAGGATAAGCACACAACTAGGCTCATACTTCATACTTATTCAATTCCGTTTTTTCCCACTCTTTGCCTATACATAAACCCGAAGCCCCCTTCGAAAAAAAACGAAGCCCCCCCACCCCGAAAAAAATCCTGGCTACGCCACTGGTACAGTATACAATAGTGCATTCAGTAATAAGCCTCCCGGAAATTCTTATATACAAAATTAACAAATACGGAACTAATTTTGACAATTTTGAACAGCGATAGATAAGGAATTAGATAGACGAATAAATGAAGGTAAGAAGGTTATTGGTAGAGCAGGTTCCCTTATCAGAAGTTAAAATATATCAAATAAAGCTAAAATGGCAATACATAATTCTATATTTGTACCGATTGTACTATACGGTAGCGAGACATGGACTTATCAAGAAAAAGATAATACTAAAATTAACGCAATTGACAAATTCATGCGCATAATATGCGGGAAACCCCTGATGGACAAAGTAAGTAACGAGATAATTCTAGAAGAATGTGCTGCAGAAGAGACGCTAGTAGACACATGGGAAAGAAATCGGTTAAGATGGTTCGGAAATGTTGGGAGAATGCCAAATGAAGGACTAACGAAACAAGTGTATCAAGGTAAAATAAATGGCACCGTGCCCAGTGGTAGACCGCGGAAAGAATGGTTAGAATGTGTGAATGAGACCTTAGTTAATAGAGATATAAGAAGTCACAGAAACACGAGATCCTACATGAGAAATGCATGGACATAAAACAAGCTAGAAAAGTATGCCAGGACAGGAAAGTATGGCGGCAAATAGTTAATAAAAAGAGTGTCAGTAGAGTGAATGACGCCTGAAACAAAGGACCTTGGCCACTAATGGACGCAAGTAGGGAACCTTACATAACGACTTCGTGAGGTTTTTCGCTTGGGGTGATTGCTAGAGAGATTGATCAGCAAACTGGTTCGGAGCAGTGTTGCGGAACGAACGTGTTATTTACTTAAATAGCACGAGAATTCTGGATCAATCTGAAAAATCCCTACCCCTTCCACATACTACTCCTTTCCCCTAGCGAGTGAGTCACGCCTACCCCGAAAGGGAAATGGCTTAATGGTGTAATAATAATAATAATAATAATAATAATAATAAAGAGCTTCGGTGGTTCAGTTGGTTAGACACTTGGACTTCACCTCAGATGTCCGGGGTTCGATCCCTGAGCCGGTATCTCTGGAAATTTTTCAATGTACCTTTACCGAGGTTCTGGTGGTTCGGAACCCACCTTAAGCTGTAGGTCCCCCCATCGTGTACTTGACTGCAACCCAGTCCGTCAATGATGGGGTAAAAACCAGGCTTTGTCCAATATGTCTGGGCAGACTGCTCACATCAGATCACTTGATTGCATTATAAAAATGCGTCCGTGACTGTTGATATATACCGGTAGAGCCCCGTGCAAAATGATCAAATAAAAACCGACTCTAACCAAAAATGCCTTCGATATATTGGGCAGTATAAGCCTGTGACAACATTTCGCCACAGAAATGTTTTTTAAATAATAATCCGCTATATTGAATTTGTAAAAACAGGTAATGGATTCGCAATCAGCGACCTAAAAAAAACCCTGTAAACCGAATTTCAAAGTAATTAAACAATTTTCGAAATTTTTGGCCACCATATTGGACCCGCCATCTTGGATTTGTGAAAACTGATAACAGATTCGTAACCAGCGACCAAAAAAACTCCTGTATCCGCAATTTGGTAAACTTTCATCTTCAAAATTGTTTTTAAAATAAAAAAACAAGAAAAATATCCAAACAAGAAAAAAACAATTTCAGCTTTAAGCGGCCACATTGGACGCTGCCCTCATAAATTTGAAAAAATCTATGCATGGATTTTGAAGGTTAGCTTCCCTGGAAGAAAAAAATTCACAAATTATGAAAATTCAACTACGGTTTCTGTGTAAAAATATGAAATGAAAAATTTTTTCATTTGAAATTTCGTGTTTTTTGTTAAATAAACCAATAAAACTTTGTTGCTATATATTTTTTTTAATTCTGACAGCACTAATTGAGAGTTCAGAATATTTTACATCGAATATGACATGCCTCCTTTTTTTTACCTTCGGATTCACATTTGAAATCGCGGTTGAAAAAAGCATAAAAAATCGTCCGATTAGGCGTTAATAGGTTAAAAAAATGACCCCCCGAATTCAGTACAAGGCTATCCGCAGACAACCCTCAACACTGGACTGAAAGCAAGAGTTTGGTGTAGCTGCTTTTTCAAATAAAAAAATATATATTCAACAAAAATAATTTCTTAAGGTTGTATGTAAAAAAATCAATCTCTGGTAGAATTTTTTGAAAAAGAGCTATATTTAAATAGAATCATTATTTGTATGCTAAATGAATTTCAGATTTTTTAACCATATCGATGCGGAGATTATTAATTTCAAGTTGACTACTTTAACATGTAGTTCATGAACAATGCATAGGCACTCGCCACATTTTAATTTATAGTAACTAAACGCTCTGGTAGAGAAATTAAAAATGTCGGTATCAGTGCTGCTTGGAAATACAAATTTAAAGAAAAAATATCAAATTTTTCCACCACGTTGTTTCATAGATAATTCAATGAAAAACATTGAAATTTTAGTCACTTCCAAAATGATAAACGTAACAGTATCTCATAGCAGCAACACTGTTCCCTCTCTCCAGCTTATCTGCTGTACCAAGCTATTCAAACGCACATGACAGCTGCCCAGCGTTTTTTAGGTTCACTAGTAGTCTTGCGCGCACCACGGCGCGCGCCTATTTAACTTTTTATGAAAAAGAATAAATGAAAAGCCTATCTTTTCTATGTTATACATATCTAATAAATTTTACAAAATATTAGTATAAAATAATACAAGACATCAAGGGATGAGTTCTGTATCTGAAACTTCAATTAATCTTTTATAATAGGATTTCAACGAATTCTTTATTTTTAGGTAAAAAATGAACTATTTTATTCCAAATGAGCTTTCTTTTATTAAAGATTAATTTATATCTAATATTGATGAATAGCATTTACTACGATTTGTTAGCTCACGTTGATGATAATCATATTCTTTACATAATGAACTTTGCATTTTTACACCACAATTTCGATAAATCAATTTAGAAAAATTTTTGAACGCGCACTGTAATAATCAACAATGACCTTATATGTTGAAAAACACATGTAATAAGCTTGTGGCCACTTGGTAAACTCTTCCCTGAAAATCTTGGTTAAGTCTCCCCAACATTAGTTTATGCGTTCAATGTCATACAATTTTTAGTAATAACTGTTTCATTATTCCGATTTATACCAAATCATTACACTACTTCCCCTGGACTTATCACATTAAAGTTTATGCAAAACATAAATATTTTGTTTAAAATTAAAATAATAATTATTATATTTCAAATTACATTGAAATTAATGAAATATTGTATTCAAAATAACACTTTCACCAAATAACTATTTAAAAAATTATCATGTGGGGTGAAGGTGTTGTAAATAATTTTGTTGATGGTGGTAGATGGAGGGTCAAGGTGTTATAACTGTTTTACAGAAAAATAGTCTTTTGACTTAAAAGTTTAGGAAGTGGGACAAATTTTTATGTTTCCTAACTGGCAATTCTTTATTTGTTTAAAATTCGTGTTTCTAATTGAAATATTCATAATTTTAGTTAGAAATTCATCTCTGGTTAAAAAAATTACTACTTTTTTAAATTCTTTTTTTTTCGGAAATAAATTAATTGTCTGTGTAAAAAAGTAACTTTGCTACTTTTGGTTTAAATTGGAATTTCTTATAGAAAATTAATCTATATAATTGAAAATTCGTTTCCTTATTTTACAAAGTGTCTCTTGTCAAATGCAAATCTTTCATTAAAAAGCTAAATTTTTAACAAAACCGTTTACACTGAAAATGAAAAAGTTTAATTTTCAGTTTTAAAAAATTAACGAATTTGCAATCAAATAGTTACTTTTTCATCCAAAAATATAAAATTTTAACAAAATGGTTAAACTTTTAAATAAGTAGATAAATTTTCAACCAAAAACTAAAAAATATGATTATTCTAATACAACAACAGCTGAATCGTTCAACCTTAAAACAATTAGAGAAATGTTCAACAAAAAAGATTAATTCTGAACCAAAGAAAGAAAGAATTTTCAACTAAAATGATGAATCTTCAACCCAAAAAAGATCCATTTTTATTCATTTAGTTTCACATTTAACTAAGTAGTCGCATGCAAATAAAAAATACAAATTTTTAACAAAATAATTGAGTCCTCAACAAAGGAGCTTTAACAAAAGATAATTCACAACTACCAAATTACAGCTGTAGATGTATATATGCATATATTATCGAGCGCAAAGCTCTAGAACGAACAAAGAAAAAGGAAAAATATCTACAAAATTGTTGATTTTTCCACCCAAAAAGGCAAGTTTTAAAAAGCAGTTGAATTTTCAACTTAAAGAGATACATTTTCATTATGTTCATGTTCAGTAAGAAAATCAAGTTTCTACCCAAAGAGATGAGTTTTAAACCAAGAAACAATTTTAGTCAAGACATAAAAAATGCATCTAAATTGTTGAACATTTTCAACAAAAAATTTTTTAAAACTGTTCCCTTATAGTTTAAAAATCAAGTAATTGGTTTAAAATTCGTCTTTTTTGTAAAACATTAATCTTATTGGTTAAAAATGAATATTTTGAACATCGAATTTTTTATGGCGAAAAAATAGTTTTCTTAAAATTTAATCTAAAAACAACCAAATTTCCTTCCTGATCGATTCAAAGACTTGAATTGCAGAATCTGCCTAATGCTAAATGGATTCGATCTCCTTTGAATAATTTTTATAACACTTTTTTTTTGTTGAAAATTAATTTTTTTTAACAGAAAATTAAACTATAACATTTTTGGTGAAAAAGTAATCCTTTGAATTAAAGTTAAATGTTTTCAGTGAAAATTTAACTAATTGTTAAAAAATTTATGGATTTTTTTAAAAATTCGTCTTTTTAGTTTAAAATTAATCTTCTTGTTTGAACTGAACCATTTAATTTTTCGTTGAATATTAATTACATAATTGAGGCTTCATCTGTTTCGGTTCAAAACGAACCTTTTTTATTGGAAATTCAACTATTTTCTTCAAATTTCTTTTTTTATTAATTTCTATAATGATAAAATCTACTTATATTACTGTTTGTTAAAAATTATATTTTTTTTTAGATGAAAATCATATATTTGTTTGAAACTTTCTAGATTTTGTAAAAAATTCGTAATTTTTTGTAGAAACGTTATATTATTGGTCGAAACTTAATATTTTTCAATAAGGATTGAGTTATTTCAAAAAAATCCTTTTCAGTTTGTCCAAAATAAATTTCTTTAAAAGAAATTTCGATTCTACTATTTTTGATTGTAAATTGATATTTTAAATTAAAAATTGACCTTTTGTACTTAATAATTAAATTTTTTAATTTTTATGTTTTGTTAGAAAATTAAACCTTTTGGTTTAAAATCGACCTTTTTTCGTTAAAGATTGAACTAATTGGAAATAAATTTATCTGTTTTGATGCAGTATTTAGATATTCAGAATTTTGTTGAAAATTCGTTATTTTTCGTAGAAAAATAAACTTCTTAATTGAAATTTCAGCTTTGTTTTGAGGATTCTATTATTAAAAGAAAAATGCATTTTTTGGTGAAAAACTAATTTCTCTAAGAGAAAAGTCCATTATACCATTTTTGATAGAAACATGATATTTAAAAAAAATTAATATTTTTTATTAAGAATATAATTTTTTTTTAAACAATCTTTGTAAACAGGGAAATTAATCTTCGCGTTTGAAAATTCATCTTCTTCATTGAGGGTTCAATTATTATTATTTTTTAAATCCTTCATAGTTAGTCAAAAATGAATTTATGCAAAATAAAATTGGATTATATCATTTTTGGTAGAGAATTGATATTTGAAATTAAAAATTTATCATTTTTATTTGAAAATTCAACTCTTTGGTTTGAAAATGCACATATTTCGATGAAAATTCGTTATTGCGGTAGGAAATCAGTCTTCTCGTTTGAAAATTCATCTTTGTGATTAAGAACAAGACTATTAAGTTGCACATTCCGTTTTTTTGTTGTTAGAAATTAAATTCTTTAACTAAAAATTTAACTCTCCCACTTTCGGTAAAAAATTGAAATTATGAATTGCAAATTGATATTTTTGTGTTGAAAAATCAATTATTGGTTTCAAGCATCGTCTTTTTTATATAAAATTAATCTTCTTGGTCGAAAATTCATCTGTTTGTTTGAAACTTCAACAATGTATTAATGTCTGTAAGGAAAATTTTCATGATAGCATTGTTGGTTAAAAACTAATCGTCTTTTATAGACAATTAATTTTATGGGTAAAAAATTAATCTGTTTTGTATTGTTTTTAACATAGATGTCCAAATTCGACTTTTTATTGTTTTATATGGGAAAAAACGTCTTGCATAATTGACTATAAAATAATTTTTATCGCTGAGAGATTCTGTTAAATAATGTATAGAACCTGCTTTATTTTAAGTGAATTCTATCTTATTCTAAATACTTTTTATAATATTGTTCTTGGATTTAAAATTAATTTAGTTGAAAACAATTTACATCTGTATGGCTTCCGTTTCCGGTACCGATCGCGAACGAACTCTTTTTGTCAAGTGGTGTATTTTTGGCTTTGGAGAAGGAAATAAGGATGAGTGGATGCAGAAAGGGCAGAAAGTGCGGAGATCGCGTGTGAAGGAAGAAGGGTGAGTAAACGCAAAGGTGTGAAGGGTGAAAGTGAGTGGTTTGAAGTGAAAATTTGGAGCGTGTGAAGTTTTTGAGGTTAGGAGTGAAAAAATAGTTGCATGGTCAGGGGGGCAAGAGGTAGGAAATGATGGCGGGAAACGTCACGGAGCTCTGGTTAAGGTAGGAAGCCGACGACGCGAAGTCCTCAAACTGGCGCCAGAGGACAACAGTTATTGGACGATCGCACAGAGCAGAAAACCGTAGTGGCTGCAACAGCTGACGTTGCTGAAAGCATTGATAGTGGGGGGATGGGTGACGTTGATCGCAGTGACAGCAGCGGTGATAAAAGTGTCGAGAAGTCTACCTGGGTGGGGAGGGTAGCGGACTCAGGTACGGGCAAGCAACGGGGAAGGCCCTCAAATTTACAGCGCCTTAACAAGCTAGGCAACGTGGGTTCGAACAGAAGTCTGGACGAATAGCAAAAAAAAGCAAGCGCGACTAGCAGTGAAGGGGAGGAAAAAAGGGAAAGAGTGGCTGGGGAAGATGAGGTAGAAAAGGACCAGGAGAACAAGAGAGTTAGAATTAAAAGGAAAACACCAGATAGAGGGGGGGGGGGGAATGTTTGAAAAATTGGAAGCTCTCATTAAAGGGTTTAGAGGGGAAACAAGAAAGAGATTGGATGACATGAATAGGGATATGAATAGGCAGGGAAACGATGTAAGGGGGGAAGTGAAAAGTGTCAGAGAAAAATGGGAAGAATGGGATAAACGTTGGAAGGAGGAGAAAGACAAGGTTTGGGGTAAGCTAGAGAGCATTGAGAATAGACAGAGAGAGGTTGATGAACAGAGATTTAGAGAAATAAAACAGTTGGAAGAACGGGTATCCAGTCTAGAAATTAGGAATGAGCATATGGGGGAAAAAACGGAAAATGAGGAAATAGTTCAAGGGAATGAAAAGAGCGTCGAAGTGAGAATGAAAGATTGGAGGAAAGACTCAGTGAGATCGAAAGAAGATTAGAAGGGGAAGAAAGGGCAAAGAGGAATCTTGGCTGAAGAAAGAATGCAGAATAGGATAGGGAGTATGAAGGTAGGGAATGAGATAGGGTCCGAGCACTTCCCGGTCATAGTTACACTAAGAAGAGGCGTCAGTAAGCGCGGAAGAGGGAAAAAGGGAAAAGGGT
>NC_046662.1:126073765-126091093 GCF_010883055.1 Belonocnema kinseyi
GAAGGTTAGGTATGAAAAAGGGGAGGGAATAGACTCGTTAATTGAAAGGTTGAAGGGGTCCATTGAAAAGGTAAAGGATGAGCTGGGTACTAATGAAGAAAGGATAGGGGGAAAGAGAGGCTGGTGGACGAGGAATTCTGGGAGAGTAAAGAGAGAATAAAAGAGTGTGTGAGCAAATGGAGAAGAGGGGAAATGGAGAAGGAGGAGTATAACAGGAGGAAAAACGAACTTGAGAAGATGCTGGAAATGAAAAGACAAAAGGGAAAGGAAGAATGTAAAGCAGAAGTAGAAAAAGCGATCAGAGAAGGTAGGGTGTGGGATGTGATAAATATGGATAGAGGAGAAAGGAAGGGCGTTAACGAAGAAATAGAAATGGAGAAATGGACGGATTATTTTAAGGATCTATTAGGGGGAGAGCAAAATAAGATCAAAGGGGAAAAGTGTAGGATAGTCCAAGGAGAAATGGAGGAAGGGAACGAGATAACAAGAGAAGAAGTAGATGAGGCAATAAATAGGTTAAAAAGAAACAAGGCGACGGGAGAAGATGGGATGGGGAACGAAGCGATGAAGTTTGGAGAAGAAGGGATTAGGGATGGGATGTGGAAGATCTGCAACAAGGTCTGGAAAGGGGAAGGTTGGCCGGAAGAGTGGACTACGGGACTGATGGTACTGCTTGTCAAGAAAGGGCAAGAAAAGAAGGTAGAGAAATACAGAGGGATCACTCTCATGTCAGTCGGCTATAAAATATATGCAGAAATCTTAAGAAAAAGGTCGGAGAGTCAGGTAGAACAAAAAGAAAGTATCCAACATAATCAGACGGGATTTAGAAAAGGGATGGGAACTATAGACAACATCTACGTACTCAACTATTTAGTCAACAGAAATTTGGGGAGAAAGAAAGGGAAACTAGTCGCTTTGTTCGTAGATTTCAAAGCAGCGTTTGACTCAGTGAACAGAAAAATGCTATGACAGGCAATGAAAGAGAGGGGTGTAGAGGAAAATTTGGTGGAGAGGATAAAGGAAATTTTTACTGAAACCAGGATTAGGGTGAAAATATGAAAGAAAAAAGGGCAGGTTTTCTGGACAGGCCGAGGTCTAAGGAAAGGGTGCCCGTTGAGTCCGTTACTATTTAGTATCCTACTGGCAGACTTAGAGGAGAAGCTAAAGAAGAAAGGGAAAGGAGGAACGATTTTGGGTAATAGCAAACTATACTCTCTAACATACGTGGACGATGTAGTTCTATTAGCAGATGATGAGAAAGGGATGAACCTAATGATGAAAATCTTCGAAGAGTATGTGGGCACAAGAGAGCTGACGGTGAAGGTAGATAGGACAAAGGTGATGTGTTTCAGAAATAGAAAAATAAATTACGTTTGGAAGATGAACGGACAAAAAGTGGAAATTGTGGACAATTTCTGTTACCTAGGTTTTTGGTTTGAGGCAGAAGGGGAAACGAGCTGCAGGTGAGGAAAAGAATTGAATGTGCGAGTAAAGTAATGGGCCAAGTATGGGGTACAGGAAAGAGAAGGTTCACGAACGATTGGAGAATGTGGGTCTGGTTGTTTGATGCGTTGGTGTGGGCAGTGTTGTGTTATGGTGTGGAGATCTGGGGATCAAAGGAACATAGGAAAGTAGAGAGCATGCATGAGCAATTTCTAAGGTGGTTATTGGAGGTTAGCTGGAATTTCCCAGGATATATGTTTAAAAAAGAGTTAGAAAGAGAAAATATGGTTACCAGACAAATCAAGAGAGCCTGGAGGTTTGAAGAGAAGCTAAAAAGGGGAAAGGGAAGTAGAATTGCACAAGCATGTTTCGGCGAAATTCGGAACAATGAAGCGAGAAGTAATGTGGGAAATTCAAAAAGGGAGGAAGAAAGGAGAAAAATGAGAAGGGTGTGTAATATTCAAGAAGGGATTATGGAGTGGCAGGACATAGAGTGAGAGCTATTGGTTAAACAAGGATAAGAGAAATGGACAAAGATTATAGATCCGGGGTACAATAGATGGTATATGATGGTCAAAGGGTTGACGGGACCAGAATATCTGCAAAAAATAAAAAAGGAAGAAAAATGGAGTAGGGTTGTACGGTTCAGAATGGGAGAAAAAGGAGTGAGAGCATGCAGATATTGGATAGATGAAGAGGAGAATTTATGCAGAGCATGTGGATACGAAATGGAGTCATGGACTCATGTATTAGAGAGATGTACAGGAGAGGAAGAGGGACAGTTGAGTGTGGGTGAGTGTGTAAGAGGATCTTGGATGGTATAGGACAGGGAGTGATATGGATGAAGAAATTGGAAGAAGTAAGGGAAAGCAAGGGAGTAGGGCAGAGCCAAACGAGTGATCCTGAAAAGGGACAGTAAAAAACGAAAATTGTTTTCAATATCGTTGAAAATGCATTTTTATGGTAAGAGGAAACGGAAGCCCTGGAAGCTCGCTCATTTTAGGAATTAATATCACTACTCTTATTATTGTTTATCCTACGTAATGCGAAAGAGTAGAATATAAGTAGTAGTTAAGTTAGACTAAGGATCGTATTGTAAATATATGTACAGGGAGCGGAGGCCCTCAAACCCGTAAAAGGGACAGATTAAATACATACATGCATACAATTTACATCTGTATAAGGTTTCTTACAATTTATAATAATAAATTTCGTACAAACAGATCATCTGAAAAATAACAAAAAAGGAATAAAATAATAAAAAATTTAATATAATTACATATACGTCACTGAAAAAATCATTTGTAAACAACTTTTTCGATTGAAAATGGTTTCATTAAATAAAAAATTGATGACAAAACTTTTTCGATTACATTGGTATTGTTTTCTCATCAATTGCATTATTTGTTTCAAACATCGTCTTTTTTATATAAAATTAATCTTCTTGGTTGAAAATACATCTGTTTGCTTGAAAGTTCGACTGTGTATTTATAATCAAATGCATCTATTTTAGTAAAATTTCAATTAATTTTTTGAAATTTAATCGTTTTAACTAAAAAGGAATTATCCTATTTCTGGTTTTAAATATTTATATTTTTAATTAAAAATTTATCTTTTTTAGTTGAAAACTCCACTATTCGTTTGAAAACTGATCTTTTTGATAAGGGTTCAACTATTTTGTTAAAAATTGATTAAAAATTCAAGTGCACAATTTCAGGATGAAAAATTATATTTTTAATTAAAAATTAATTTTTTCATTTGAAAATTCGTTTTTCTGGTAGAAAATTATTTTTCTTTGTTAGAATCTTATCTTGTTTATTCAGGATTGAACTATTTTCTTGATTTTTTTGTTTGTTAAAAATTAATGTCTAAGGAAAATTTTAATTATATCATTGTTCGTTGAAAACTAATCGTTTTTTTTTTGTAGAGAATTAATTTTATGGGTAACAAATGAATCTTTTTTTATTATTCTTCGTATAGATGTCCAAATTCGATTATCTTGTCTTAGATTGGAAAAAACATCTTGCATAATTTACTATAAAACAATTTTAATCGCTGAGAAATTCTGCTAAATAATATGTAGAACCTGCCTGATTTTAAGTGAATTCTATTTTATTTTAAATACTTTTGATAATATTGTTCTTGCATTGAAAATTAATTAAGTTGAAAATTATATCATTTGTTTAAAACAATTTTTTTGAATAGAAAATTAATCTTTGTGTTTGAAATATCATCCTTTCTGATAAAACTTTTACTATTTGTTGTCAAGTTCATCTCTTTTAATTAAAATTTAAAATAATCTGTAAAAAAGTTCATTTTTTTAATCGAATATTAACTTTTATAAACTACAAACTAAATTATTCTATTTTTGTTTAAAATTTGATATTTTTTTTTGTTGGAACTTCCAAGTCCCTTTCGCACGCGTGTAGCTATCAAAGAACGAGCAATCGTGACAATTTTTTCAATATTTTCCAACTCTGTCTAACCCATTCATAACTCGTTTCTCACATATATAGCAATAAAAATCGAGTAGTGTGAAAATCGAAATCGACAATATCGTTTAGAGATTTCATATTAAGGAGGAAATTGCGACGTTGTACGATCTACGAGTCTGGCGCTAGCATAGTAGTGGTAACGATACGTATGCACACTACTACGAATTCTAAGCCAGTAACGCAATGAAATTTTCACCATGCGGGTCCGCGAAATTTTTTCAATATAGTATGGCTTCAGGGCGCCCCGCGGAACTCTACTATTTGCACGGGGATGGGGTTTAAATACAACCTTAACCAAGATGATCTATTGTCACTACCAGATTACAACTATCATTATCATTTTCAATGAATGAATCAATTATTTGATTAAATTTTGGATTAAGATAATATGTAGTTTGAATTGAATAAAAATGTAATTGTATCGTAATAAATATTTTAAGTTGCTATAATTTTATGTAAGTAAACTAGTCATTTCGCAATTGAAATTTACTGTCTATTTTCTTGTCTTGAAAAAGAAGCGGTAAAAATTCTACTAAATGAAACTAAACATTTTTTAGGAGTTTTTATATGTAGAGTTAAATTTTATAAAATGACTACCGCCCCCCCCCCACGATTATTAATTCAAGTAAACAATAATTCGTAAATTTTGTATGTCCATGTAATTGAATATAAATTAAATCAATTATAATTAAACGATAAAATTGTATAATTGAATTGTTTTTTTTATTTTATTTGATTTTTTATATAATATTTTATAAAAATTGATGTATCTTGCTCTTCATGTATATTATGTCCTGATGTTTTAAAATGAGAAACCGATTATCTCTTTATTGTTAATTTTAAATGAAATAATCCGCAAATGAGTTATTTATGAGTTTTATAAATGTCCACTCGTTAAAAATTGTTCTTGATGTCTACAATGTTGTTCTTGTTGCTATTTTAGTTGAAATTAATTAAATAAATAGTTTATAAAAAGGGTTTTATTTTTAAAAAAGATACAAATTTCACGCCTCTGTTGAACCTCTCACTTCGTGCTCACAATATTTATACTTTGCATTTGGAATGCTTGAACATAACTTTATCAAAAAAATCTTCTTTAGATTGCAAAATTTATATGCCTGTTCATATTCTGAATTTTCCACTTAAGGCCATGTGACGAGAGGGTCACGTGGACAAACCTGGTCTTCAATTTTTCTTTCCCAAGTTACGTCTAAACGAAATGAGGTATCGCTCTGAAAAATTGGGAAATGAAAGAAGAGGTAATAAAGTCCATGTCTCTGCTTTTTCTGGTGGAAATTTTGAGAAAATTTTATTTTAAAAGAAAATACCAGTAGAAGTTTTCTTTCCCAACTTACGTTCACACGGAATGAGATATGGTGTTAAAAATTTGGAACGATAAATAGCAGGCATTCAAGAATATGTCTCTGGTCCTAAATATTTAGAATAGTGAAAAAGTTTTTTTGAAATTACTATTTTGGACAAATACCGACCGTGCTGTCTTCAAACCCTGCAAGCAATTTGCAATGTTGTCAGTGGGCTAGTTATGAGGTTTATATTGATCAAAGTGGGGCAAAACAAGAAAAATAGCTCACGAACATTATGCACAAATAATGCAAAAACTGATGTTTGTATTTGAAATGCAAATAAACATATTTGGTCTGACATACGTATCAGTCTGGTATCAGCTGTGTCAAAGAAGCACAAGCGCAGCGAGTAGACAACTTCGAACTTCTAGGGGTCTGTGGGTAAAATAGATTGCATGATTAACGTCAGAGAAAGTTGGAAGTCAAACTTCTGCTGTAAAACCTAAATGTATCAGTCGATAATCATTATTTGCATAAATAAAATTTTTTTTCCTCTAACTCTTTTCATGTTCACAAACGATCCTTTAATATTGATTAACATTTCCCGAAAAAAATTTCAGCGTTATTTAAACCTTTATTTTTCAATATGGGTAAAAATATTGATCTTAGGGCTGACTTGATCAGCTGTTACACTCACCACATGGCCTTAAATCAGTATTATAGATAAAGATTAAGTTTCTTAAAGCTCTGTAGCCTTTGAAGTATCGCAAAATCTCTAAATTGCAATAAAGAGCAATATGATAGCGTACAAGCAGGTTCCAGAGCTTTTTACAATATTATAATGCACGAATATCACAGAAAAAAATGAAGTTAAATTTCATTGCTGTTGTCTGCTACGGTGTCCTGAACAGTAATGGAAAAAAGGCAAAGTATGAGTGAATTCGAGCTATAAATCGGGACACCAGATTTAAAACAATCACAGAAAAAAGTTCAAATTTGCTTCAGGTAAGACTTGCAATGGTTAAAAATTAAACATATTCGGCGAAAGTTTCACCAAGTTTACGAGAATAATTCTGATCTCATCTGCAGCATCACGCTGAAGGAAATTTCGGTAAAACATGTAGAATCAGCAGCAGATAACACGAGAAAATGTCTTCTTACTGATATATCTCTCTCGAAATAAATGACACTATTTTAGACGAATTAGAACTTATTTAATACCATTTAGCCACACCTCGAATAAAAATGGAACTATTATAAGACGAAAGATGATCCAGGGAAAGTTAAAAATCGAAAATTATCCTTATCTTTAATTTTTTCTGTGAATGATTGTTCACTACTCGAAGTTCGAACCCTCACGAGATCACAAAAGAAGAAATACAATGTGATAGCGTAATAAACTTAAATTCTTACGTTACAGATGCACAATTATGCAGTATATAATGTAAAAACTTGCAATGTACGCTATAGCGATTTTGCGCTATTATAATGCGATAATTACGATATACCGCGCAGGAATTACAGTATATATTGTAACCAATGCGATATAGTTTTTTCAGTTTATAACTTCTCTTTGAGACTCATTGTCGCACTTTGTATCATTTGGTTCAAAATTCGAATGTTGTGGTGTCAAATTTCAAGCAATTCTAATAATTTTTTTTTATTACACCATTAAGCCATTTCCTCTTCGGGGTACGCGTGATTCACTCGGTGGTGAAAGGAGTAGTGTGGGGAAGAGATAGAGAATTTTCAGATTGATCCAGAATTCTCGTCCCATTTATATAAATAGCACGTTCGTTCCACAACAGTGCTCCGAACCAGGTTGCTGATCAATCTCTCTAGGAATCACCTCAAGTGAAGATCCTCACAAAGTCGTTCTGTAAGTTTCCTCACTTGGGTCTAATAGTGGCCAAGGTCTTTTGTTTTAGGCGTCATTCACTCTACTGACACTATTTTTATTAACTATTTGCCTCCATACTGTCCTGTGCTGGCATACTTCCCTAGCTTCTTTTATGTACATGCATTTTTTTCATGCAGACTCTCGTGATACACTTGCTTCGTTAGTCGCTCATTTGGCATTCTCTCAACATGCCTAAACCATCTTAACCAATTTCTTTCCCATGTGTCTACTAGCGTCTCATCTGCACCACATTCTTTAAGAATTATCTCGTTACTTACTTTGTCCATCAGAGTTTTCCCGCATATTATGCGCATGAATCTTATGTCAATTGCGTTAATTTTACTCTTATATTTTTCCAGATAAGGCCATGTCTCGCTACCGTATAGTACAATCGGTACAAATATAGAATTATGTATTGCTATTTGAGCTTTATTTGATGTATTTTTACTTCTTATAATGGGACCTGCTCTATCAATAACCTTCTTACCTTCGTTTATACGTCTATCTAATTCCTCATCTATCTTCCCGTCCCTAGTAAATAAGCTACCAAGGTATACGAACTTATCAACTTGTTCAATTCTCTCATCATTAAATAAAATATTGCATGGTTTTTTCTCACTCTTTCCTCCAAACACCATAGTTTTTCTTTCATTTGCGTTAATTTTGACGCCCATGGTCTTCATGCTTGCATCTAGTTTATTCAATATTCTTTTTAAGTCTTCGATTAACTCTGCAATAACAACCTTATCGTCTGCGAACGCTAACCCGCGTACCCTTACTGCTTCGAGATCCACATACTCTTCGTCGAAAAGAGCCATTCTTAAACACTTGTCCATAAATAAAATAAATAACCATGAAGACATAACGCATCCTTGTCTAACTCCTTAAATAATATGAAAACAGTCAGCCCACTTTGGACTTCCTAAATCTTTGCTTCTGTTATTTTAATTGCCCTACGAATAAGTATTTTTTAGTATATTTTACTTACGGTAATTAATAAGCTAATCCCTCTGTAATGATTGCAGTCGCTTTTATCTCCCTTTCTTTTGTATATTAGTACGATAATCGCTTTTTTCCAATCGTCTGGAATGTCCCCTATCTCGAAACATAAATTTATCAATTCGCACAGTCTATGTGGCATGTACTCGCCACCGTGTTTAAACATTTTAGCGTTAATACCGTCTACCCTGGCACTCTTACCGTTTTTCAAGTTCTTAATTATATCCCTAGCCTCAGTGACACAGACTTTCTCAACGGAGTTTTATAGCACATCGTGTTCAACATCGCAGTTGTGGTGTCCTATAGCTTCATATCCTAATTGTCTCCTAAAATAATCTCTGAAAGCCCCTAGTATTCCGTCTGCATCATATACCATTTCCACCCTACTATTTCTCATGTTGACAAATTCTGTACTTTTGTTTCCTTTCATTTTTTTATAAAGCAGTTTCTTGCTTCCTTTAAAGTCGTCTTATATTTTCATCTCTTCTTCTGCTCTAATTGTATCTTTACCTTCCTTAACTAATCGTTTGAGTATCCTGTTTTCGTGTCTGTAATAATTTTTACGTCTATTTCTTTCCTCATTGCTAAGACCTGCGTTGTTCAAAGTTCTCCTCTACGCTTTTCTCTTTGCTTTTTGGGCAGCCTGAATTTCATCATTTCACCAAGCATCACCTACACACCACGCATTCTTCCTACAACTACGGTACCACACACTTCGATCGTACATCTAACAATGATATCCCGTGACTTTGTCCAGACGCCCTCTATTTCTTTGTTTTTTATACGGTCCTCCCATGTTGCCCTATCTATGCTTTCGATTATCTTATTTTGGAAATCTATTCGCACATCCGGCTTCTGTGTAGGTTTCATTCAGGAACCCTCATGACCCTTGTATCGTTGACTAACTCTCTTAATCTTTCATCCGCAACAACAAAGGCAATTTTACTACGGCTATTTCGTTTAGACCAGGTGTACATGTGGACAATTTTATGCCTAAACCAAGTATTTGTAATAAACCGACCCTTTTCTAAGCATAGACCAACTAATTTATCTCCGTTATAGTTTGTTCTTCGATCCCCGAAATTACCTAGTACTCTTTCTCTATCCTGATTTTGGATGCCCACTCATTCGTTCATGTCTCCTAGTAGAATTATTCTTTCCCTATGTTCACGAATATTTATTGTGTCATTTAAAGTGTCCCAGAAGGCGTCTTTTACTTCTCTGAGATCACTATTAACTGGCGCGTAGCATGCTATGATAAATAGTTTTCTGATTACTACTTTCATTCTAGCCCACAGCAGTCTGGGAGATACGAAATCATGGTCTCCGAGACTCTGCTGTGCTCTTTCATTTAAAATCAGACCTACTCCTTGTTTGCCATGTGATTCACTGTCTACTCCTGACCATATTTTAAATCCGCCTTTCAACACGCCGTTTTTTATGTCTTTAGTTTCGCATCCTTGTTTCTTTATTTCAGACACACACAAAATATTTAGTTTTCTCACGCCCATAGTTTCACGCGATTCTTTTACCTTGAGATCATTTACCCCCCTAGCATTCCAAACACCCAATCTCCATTCGTCGCCTGAAACATGACCTTTAGATTTTCCGTTTGCATACCTTTTGTCAATTAAAGTTCCAGTCCTTTCCGTGGCTACTTTATAGTTCGTATTATTTATTGTTTAGATTATACGCACAACTATCACCTTTATGCAATAAGTTTATTTTCTGAGTCGAAATTATGTCAAAGTTAAGTAACAAATCTTCATATGATAGAGATTGTAGTTATAACGTCAGTCCCACCAAAACTTCAGTTAATAAGGGAGGGTTGGGACAGGGGGAGGCAGAACTTCTCAATCATAAATGATAACAATGTACTAAATTATTACAAATTTGTATATTTTTTTATTAATAACTTTTTTCTATCAACTTGTTTTCGTACCTTTTGTTGTTTTTGAACACACTTTTGATTTTTATTTTAAATGTCATTATTATGCTTACAACCAAAACTACATGTCCTATCAAAAAGTAAGTCATCACGAATTTGTAGCTCTTCTTCGGGTAAGAAATTTTTCTTAAATCATTTTTTTCGTAACTTGTGTCGTTTTTCCACAATGTTTTTTCTCTTCAGATTTTCAATGTCATTTTTCGCGAATAAAACAAAAAGTACGCGTCCTATCAAGAAGTGATTATTAACGAATTTGTAGATCTTTTTTGGGATCACAATTTTTTTTGATTTATCTTTTTTCATATCCTGCATAGTTTGACCACGAAAATGTTATAACTCTGAGCATTTTCTTCTTATAAAAAAAGTCATTATAATCAATTTTTTGGCATTTTGAGTACTATTAATAGCCGTACATAAAATTTTTAAATATATGCAAAAAAATGGTCCCAAAAATTTTTTAAATGCTCTAACTTTTTTAATTTTCATCATAAATTGCTGTTTAACGAACTCTTCCGTCCATTTATTCGAGCCTTTAATACACTTCTTAAGGTTCTCAGAATAAAGGCTAAGTTCGATAAGCAAATAATTACAACCAAAATCATAAAATTTAGAGCATTTTCAAAATTAAAAAAAAATTTTAATTTTAAAAATTGTAAAAGTTTCTTATATATGGATAGAAGACCTGAAAATTATCAAAACAAATTTTTCAAAAAAATAGAACAAAATATTTTTCTGATAGATTAGGAAATTTAAGTTAATTTCTTTACTAGATAGAAAATATATTTAGAAAATATCTCAGTTAAGTTTTTCTATTCGATAAAAATTCAAAATTGAGAGCTTTTTCAATATTTGAATTAAAATGTTTAATAGTTTTAGTAATGCTAGTCAAATTGTCTGGTACACATCAAACAGACTTGCAAATTATCTTTATGATATTTTTTAATTTGATGAAAATTCAAAAAGTTATATGCTTTCAACATTTTGAAAATTCTACAACTTTCTGAAAATTTTGAAACTATTCTCATGAACTTTCTTAAGGGTGTTGGTTCAATCCGATTTTGAATTTTTTTTATAGGTACGGCACTGATTCCATATATATTTTTTCCGAAGGATTTGCGAACGAAAGAAAGTAAACCTGTCTAATATGCGGGGCTTTGCGAGTTCCCCGGATCAATACAATGTTGAAAAATCAAAAAATTAGTTGAGGAAATGATTATTTTCTCGACAAATATGAATTTTGCGAAAGATCTAAATCAGCGGGTAGCAGGCGGCAGCATTTGAACAGTTAGAATTTTTTGCTAATTTATTTTTTTACTCACAATTCTGACATAATAGAAGAATTCTGGAGACCTTACTATTTTCCAAAGTATCTGCTGTTGATGATGGTGTCCCCAAATTTTGCGAAATACGTTGCGAAATGTATCACGTAGCTGGGTGATGCATTGTTCGCTGCAGCGACGGAAGAAATGAGAATCAGCCAAAGTTTAGGCAGTTTTCAATTGGCAAATAAAAACAAAAAATGTGAATACAATTTCCTACAGCATATTGAAATGGACTTTTTTTGCAGGTAACATCTGAAAACGCACAAAGGACCTCGCAGGAAATGTACATGAAATGGCTTTCGGTCGATTTTGATTAAACTTCGTAAAATTGTAGTTCTCAAGTCCGAAGATGGACAGTTTTCGAGTTATAGAGGGTTAAACATCCAACCTTTTCAAGAAACATTACCAAATATCTCGAAAACTAGATCTGCGAAAAAAATTGTCCGTATAAAAGAGGACATAAATATAGAACCCATAAAGACAAGAAATGAGAATGACTTAGTCAACAGCCAGCCAATGAAGCCAAGTCATGAGTGCGATATAGTCATTATCTAGCCAATGAAGGCATGAAATGAGCTTGATTTAGATAATATCCGGCCAATGAAGGCAAGTCATGAGTGCGATTTAGTCATTATCTAGACAATGAAGGCAAGGCATGAGCGAAATTTAGTCATTATCTAGCCAATGAAGGCAAGATTTGTCCAGGATGTTGTCAATACTGGCCAATGCAAGCATGAAATGAATTTGATTAAGACAATATCCGGCCAATGAAGGCAAGTCATGAGTGCGATTTAGTCATTATCTAGCCAATTAAGGTAAGAGATGAGCGAGATTTAGTCATTATCTAGCAAATGGAGGCAAGATTTGTCCAGGATGTTGTCAATATCTAGCCAATGAAGGCATGAAATTGGAATTTCTTTAGTAAACACACTCTACTAACAGTATTAAAAAAAATTAGACTGACTATACAATGTAGCTGGTCTAACGTTTCCTCATCCATGAAGTAACATAGTTCAAAGAGAAATTAAAAAAAGAATAATAAAATCACATGTAGCAATCTGCCTCGCAGTATCGTGAATGTATACGCAGAAAGCAATCGCCAATTAAAAGAAACAAAAAAACAGCCAAAACAAGTGTACTACACTGGCCCGCTGTAACGGGACTATGTACTCAGAAACAGATCGCTCGACCTTTGTGAACACAAAATGACTCGCACAAAAATGATAGTAGAGGTCTGAAGTTATTGTTATTATGATTATAAAAGTACTAATAGGGCTTATCACACCTGCGCGTTGCGCGCGCCAACACCCATTTTATATTATTTTATTCTTTGTTTTCCTTCTTGAGGGGGGGGGGGTCAAAAAGGGCGTAATTTACGTGAGAGTCAAAAAGGACGTGTCTTGAAAACATCCTTCTCATGATTTTCCTTCATTGGCTGGCTATTAAATAAGTCATTCTCTTTTTTTGCCTTTATGGGTTTTATATTGATTTCCTCTTTATAGCTTGTCTTTATTGGCATATATTAGCAATAAATGACGAGTTCGGATTTTGTGCTCCATAGCACTTTTGATCGAGACACTGAGAACTACAATTTTACGAAGTTTAATCAAAATCGATGAAAGCCATTTCATGTACATTTGCTGCGGGGTCCTTTGATAGATAAGCCAATTTATGATTGTATGTAAATTTGTAAATATACCCAGGTTGAAACAATAACTGGATTAAAAATTTAAATTTTATCAGGTTACCCAGCAATAAATTTCAAAACTATCAAATTTCAAAATTATGCTTTCTGCGAATTTATTTATAAATCTATGACGATTATCACCCGCAAATATATGAAAAATTACGATTATACAAATAAATTATTTACAAAGTGTTTGCATGATATTCATTTACCAGAAATATTTTTCAAACAAAATAATTTATTCGCCGGGAAAGCATTAAAAATTATTATTTGACTTGTTTACAATATGAAAAAAAAGTTGAGAAAAAGATTCGAAACCACGGCAGCGTGGTTACCAGCAGTGATGCCGTCGAGCGATCTTTCCCGATATCGGTTCAATCGCGACTCGATCCCAGTCTCTAGTATCGGGTTTGGATCGTGTCAGTTTTAGCTCGAATCGACTTTAGATCGGGAAGTCGATATATCGGCTCGGGATCGGGTCGGATTTTTGATACTCCTTCGGCAGATGTGCTCTTCTCACTTGAACGGAGCGGAGAGGGAAATTTGTCAATGGGTTGACGTCCCTCCTTCCTCCCTGACTCATCCAAAGCCAAGTTAAACCAGTTATGGCTACAGTGAAAATCCTGAAATATATTTTCCCCGTAGATAGTGGAAAATTTTTATTTTGGTTTAGAATTTAATCATTTGAAACATGGAAGTGCGATTACGCCGATTATAGAAACTATTTTCAATCTTCATTCAATTAAGAAATATTTTTAATGAAAAAGAATATATTTTTTAGTATGTGGCAATATTGCACTGTTTATTTAAAAGGGACCAATATTAATCAGATATTGAAAAGTGAACAACTTACAGCTGAATTATCGTAAATAGATTGCATTCTACTGATTCTTCAAAATTTCAGAGTGCAAATTATTGGAAAAATAGTTGAACTAAGGAAGAAAAATGTTGACAAACAGACGATATTGTTGGAAGACTCTTGAATTTTCAACCAAGAAGGATGAATGTGCTACCACAACTAATAAATTTTCAATAAAAAAAAATACTAATTTTTAACAAAATAGTGAAATTTTCTATTAATTATATGAATTTTTAAGAAAATAGTTATACGCTGCTTCCTACATTTGCACTTACAAACTAAATATCTACGATAAATTCTAAATAAAAACCTCAATAGCTGAATTTTCAATAAAAATTGGAATGGTTAAATTGTTACTTAAAAAAGTAATATTTAACCTAAAAAAGAGATTTCAACAAAATATTTAAGCCCCTCAACCAATGAACTGAAATTTTAACCATGTAGTACAACATTCAATTAAGTACTTTAATTTTATACATAAGAACTTAAGAAGACTCATATTTCACCAAATACATGAATTTTTATAGAAAGAGGTAAATTTTCAATCAAGAAGAAAAGTTTCCTACCAGAAATGAAACAGTCACATTTTACATTAAAAAATTAATTTTCTACATCAAAAAGAACGAATTTAAAAAAAATGTTGAATTTTTAAATTAAGAAATTACTTTTCAAATAAAATGATGAACCTTTAACTGCAATAATTACATTTTTAATTAAAAATTAAATTTTCAAACAAGAAGAACGTTTTTTTTCGTAGCGAATGTTTATTAGAAAATCAAAAAGTTCAATATATTGTTAGAAACGTTATTATTTAACCAAAAACACAAATCATGAAGAGAATAGTTTTAATTTTCCAACAGAAAAATTAATTTTCATTCAATTATATAGTCAAATTTTAAATTAAAATAGATCAATTTGCAACTAGAAACCTGCAGGTCAAGAATGTAGTTCAATTTTCAACCAAAACATCAACTTGTAAACCAAGGTAGTTGAAATTTTCAATGAAGAAACACACTTTTGCATTCAATGATGACTCTTTGAAGTGAATACTTGAATGTTCAGTTATAAAACATATTTCTACCTCAAATATACGAGTTTTCAACAAAATAGTTACATGTTTTATCTATATTATTATCATTTATAAGAATTTTTTTTTAAGAGAATAATTAACTGATTATTGTTCTCTTGTATCTGTCTTCTAAAAAAATTGAATTTTTATCAACAAATGATACTTTAATTCACAGGAAAAAAATTATTTCTAATTGGGAACAAACTAAAAATCCGAGTTTTCAACAACATAATTCAACTTCCAACCCAACTTCTGGCAACTAAACTCTATAATTTTTTATCAGAAACATGAATTTCCAACCTAGTAATCGTATTTTTAACTTCACTGAAAAAGGTAAATTTTCAACTAAAAACGGAATAGTTGAAATTTCAGTTTCAAAAATTAATTTACGACTACACAGGTAAATTAAAATAGTTCCATTCTCTTGAATGTTCTATTCATACACATTTATTTTATTTCACAGTACGTGTAATTGCTCTAGGGTTTAAATAAAACAATTCACAATGAGAGATGTGTTGAACTTTCATTTTAAACGATTGAAATTCGAAACTATTTCACTGTCAATATATTTTTTTTTCAGTTTACTTTGAAGCTTACAGTTTACTTTGCATTACTTCAAATGAAAAGAACTTTCATCTTCAGGAGACAGAAGTTCCAATTTTCAACTGCAATGACCACGAATAATGATTTTGGACCAACAAAAAAATAAATAAATATGACCTGAACTTTTTGCTTACTGTTTAATTTTTAATTAAGGAAATGCGAAAAAAATGTCCTGTAAGTTTGAATTTCTTGAAAGCGGTGCAAAAAAATACGACATACTTGACGCATTGACCTAGTGAACGCCGAAAATGTGCATTTGTTTATATAATTAGTTCTTAAAATTAACAAATGTTAATGCATAACTAAATTTGTTGAATATGATTTGAGCAACGTCGGATGACAAAAAATGATTTATTTTTGCTTGAAAACGCCGAAAATATGCATTTGTTTATTTTATTTGATCTTAAAATTAACAAATATTGATGCATAACTAAACTTGTTGAATATGATTTGAGCAAGGTCGGATGAAAAAAAAACATTTATTTTTGCTTGAAAACGCCGAAAATATGCATTTGTTTATGTAATTCGTTTTTAAAATTAACAAATCTTAATTCATAACTAAATTTTTGAATATGATTTGAGCATGGATGAGTGAAAAAATGATTTATTTTTACTTAAAAACGCCGAAAATTTGCATTTGTTTATATAATTTGTTCTTAAAATTTACAAATGTTAATGCATAACTAAATTTGTTGAATATGATTTGAGCAGGATTAGATGAAAAAACGATTTATTTTTGCTTGAAAACGCCGAAAATATGTATTTGTTTATTTAATTTGTTCTTAAAATTAACAAATGTTAATGCATAATTAAATTTGTTGAATATGATTTCAGCAACGTCGGATAACAAAAACGATTTATTTTTGCTTGAAAACGCCGAAAATATGCATTCGTTTATTTTATTTGTTCTTAAAATTAACAAATATTGATACATAACTAAACTTGTTGAATATGATTTGAGCAAGGTTGGATGAAAAAAAACACTTATTTTTGCTTGAAAACGCCGAAAATATGCATTTGTTTATATAATTGGTTCTTAAAATTAACAAATGTTAATGCATAACTAAATGTTTTGAATATGATTTGAGCAGGATCAGATGAAAATGTAAGAAATTTAAATTAGAATAAAATCCAAATTAAAAATCCTATTTAACGTCCAATAATCAAATTGATACAAGCTATTGTTAAAAACAAGAATCCAGCGACCAAATTTGGACCACAACGGATAAACAAAAACAAAAAATTCTATTGTAATCTGAAAACAAAATTTCGGACATAAATAAAAAAGAGGAAAGAAATATCAGAAGGTAGCAAACCACATCCGCTTCCTTCTGTTTTTCCTTCTTTCGTATTTTTTATTTTTATTATCATCCAATTACAATGATATAACATTAAAAATGCAAATTAAAAATAAATAAAATTGCATTACCAACGTTTCGGTACTCGTGCAGTACTCTTATCAAGGCAAGAAAAATTTAAATGGTAGAAATTGACAGCACCCACGAACAGGTGCTCTCCCTTTAGTAACTGAGAATCGAAACAAAGAAAGAAAAAGAGAAGGAAGGGGATGCAGTGATCCCAGATCTGAAACGAGATGGGTTCAATACTATGACAGGGCTATGTCCGTGTGAATATAGTAGGAGACGCTGTAAATGACTGAGTTGCGCGCGCAACCCATTTCTCCTCTTCTGAATTTAAA
>NC_046662.1:126091193-126093938 GCF_010883055.1 Belonocnema kinseyi
TTTGGTTAAGAAATCATGTGTTTTGTTAAAAGGTCGTCTTTCTTTGTAGAAATTAAATTGTTTTATGGAAAATTTATACTTTTTGATTAAAAATTACATTTTGCGGTTGAATTATGAACTACGAGGGTGGATCAAATATAAACCGGAATTTTACAAATACTTTTCTTAGCCAATCGCAAGCACTCTCACAGTGTAGGTTCTTGTAATGTAATGTATTAGGAGTGGGTAAAACGCTTCGTGAGCTGTTTGACTCAGTCAATTCGTCAGTTGAGCTATGAGTGAGCAACAGGTTCCAGCGTTCGTTGCACAACGGGTTATAATAAAGTTTTTAACTAAAGAAGGCGTTAAACCGTGCGAAATTTTGACTCGATTGAAGGATCAGTATGGGGATAATACTCTGTCTAATACCCAAGGGTTTGGTTGGGCCAAAAAGTTTAAGAGTGGACGAGAAAGTGTGGAAAATGTGAGTCTTAATCGACGTCCAAGATCAAGTGTCTCTGGCGATAACATTGGTGCAGTTCGTGACCTTATTGAAAGTGACAGGCGGTTCACTATTCATGAAATCGCTTTACAGGTGGGCATTAGCCATGGAAGCGCTCAAACAATCATTAAAAATCATCTTGGTTTCAAAAAAATCTGTACCCGATGGGTCCCGACGTTATTGAACGAAGATCAAAAAAACATCCGACTGCGAATCAGTAGGAGACATCTGAATCGATTTCAGCGGGAGGGAGAGACTTTTTTTGAAGCATATCGTGACATGTGATGAAACATGGGTACATCATTACACTCCCGAGTCCAAGATGGCGAGTAAAGAATGGCAAAGGAAAGACAAAGCCGGTCTTGTGAAAGCCAAAACCCGTCTCTCAGCCGGTAAGGTCCTCGCGACCGTCTTTTTCCACTACAGAGGAGTGTTGCTCATTGATTTCCTACATGATCGACGTACGGTTAACGCTGCCTACTACTGCCAGCTGTTGGAGGCAGCAAAAGCCGCAAACAGATGCAAAAGACGCGGTAACCTCATCAGAAACGTCATCCTTCTTCATGACAATGCCAGGCCACATACGGCGGGTGAAACGAAACAAAATCTGGAGGATATGCATTGGGAAACCCTTGAGCATCCTCCATACAGCCCAGATTTGTCACCCTGTGACTATCATTTGTTTGCGTCCATGAAAGATGCACTTGGAGGATTGCGATTTGACAACGATCAAGATGTTGAGGAATTCGTGCGCAATTGGTTGATGACTCTACCTCAAAGTTTCTACGAGCAAGGAATTAACAAGCTTCCAAACCACTGGAAAAATGTGTAGAGCGTGAAGGAGACTATGTAGAAAAATAATCAATAGTATTTTTGTATTGTTTTATAAATAAATAAATATTAAAAAAGAATTCCGGTTAATATTTGATTCACCCTCGTATAAATATGTTTTGGTTGTAAAGTCGTTCTGTTGTAAATGCAAATATATTGTTAAAAATTAAAATTATAAGTTTTGGGTGGAAATACTCTTTTTGTTTTTAAAATTAAATAATTTCGTTTAAAGTTCATGTATTTTGTTGGAAATTGACCTTATTTCGTAGAAATTTAATCCTTTTGGTTGCAAATTTTATTATTTTTGGTCAAAAATGCAATTGTTTGGTTAAAATATCAACTGTACATCTTCTTAGGTTTGAAAGTCGATTATTTCACTAAGAGTTGAACTACTTTGTCAAAAAAATACGTTTTTTAACAAGGTCTCTTTCATTGAAAACTCATATATTTCAGTTAAAAATTTCAATTTTTTGTAGATAATTCGTCTTTTTTACTTTAAAATTAAATAATTTCTTTAAAAATTCATGTATTTTGTTTAAGATTTGTCTTTTTTTATAGATTATCAATTTTCTCAGTCGAAAATTCATCTGATTGGTCGAAAATTTAACAACTTTGTTTAAAATTAATTTTTTCTTTAAAAAATGATTTATCTTTATCTGAATATGTAACTATTATATGATTGATTAAAAATTAATCGTTTATATTGGTTAAGTTGGAAAACCGTTTTTTCTTGTATAGAACATTAATCTTCTTGGTCAAAAATTCACCTTTTCCCTTGAAAATTTAACAATTTTGTTGAAAATTCGTTTTTTTGTTTGAAACTTTATCTTGTACATTTTATTAATTAAAACACTAATTATTTGATAGAAAATTAATTTATTTTGTTGGAAAGTAAACTTTTGGGTTGAAAATTGATATATTGTGTTAATTTGATTTTTTCCCTAAAATTAAAAAAACTGCAAAATAAAAAAATTGCCTTAAAATCGTCCCGATTCCTTTTTTTTTGAACTTTTAAAATCTTTTCAAATACTGACTTAAAATTAATTTTTCAAACTAAAAAATCATTTTCAATTTTCTTAGCAATCACAACAATTTTTGTTATTCTTTTTGAATATTTTACAATTCTCAAAAGTTTTTTTTTTAAATCTGCTAAAATCTACATCGTGTTTCAAATTATTTCAAATAATTTCAAGTTTTAAATTAATTTTGAATATTATTCTAAATTAAAATTGTAGCGTTCAAACCTAAAATTTAGCTCATTACAATTTTAGCAAATCAAGGCTTTTTATTTCTAACCACTCTGTTCTAATTTGTATAGTTTTTAATTGTTATTTATAATGGCTTGTCCCAGATCTGAATTATATTTTTTTTCCAAAAATCTCTGATCCAATTCAGAAATACATACAATTGCTTTGAAAAAAATTTTTAATTCA
>NC_046662.1:126094038-126100325 GCF_010883055.1 Belonocnema kinseyi
AGTTAGCTGTTAGCAGATAGATATATAAATAGAATCGACGAAGTGCTCCGACCGGCAATCGTGCATCTTCGAGTTTTCAAATTCAGAAGAGGAGAAATGGGTAGCGCGCGCAACTCAGTCATTTACAGCATCTCCTACTATATTCACACGGACATAGCCCTGTCATAGTATTGGACCGCATCTCGTTTCAGATCTGGGATCACTGAGGGGATGTAGTTGGCTGCCTTCTCATTTTTCTTTTCTCTTTTTTAATTTTGTCCGATTTTTTTCAGATTATTATAGAATTTTTTGTTTTTGTTTATTTTTTGTGGTCCAAATTTGGTCGTTGGATTCTTGTTTTTAAGAAAAGTTAGGATCAGATAAAAAAACGAATAATTTTTGCTTGAAAACGTCGAAAATGTGCATTCGCTTATATAATTTGTTCGTAAAATTGACATATGTTAATCCATAGCTAAATATGTTGAATGATTTTGAACAAGTTTACATGAAAAAACGATTTATTTTTGCTTAAAAACGCCGAAAATATGCATTTGTTTGTATAATTTGTTGTTAAAATTGACAAACGTTAATTCATGACTAATTCATGACTGAATTCGAAATATAATTTCAGCAAGGTCCGAAAAAAACGATTTATTTTTGCTTGAAAAAGTACAAAATGTGCATTTTTTTATATAATTTGTCTTATCAAATAAACAAATATCAACGGATTGTATCATTTTTACGGAAAATGTAATCAGCGATATCATTACAATAAAAGGGGAAGAAAAAAAGATTTTTTGCTGTGTATTAATTTCTGTGATGTACATTTGTTCATGGAATTTGTTTATAGAAGTATTTATTAACATTTAGTTCTGAAATTTGATAGTCACTTATCATGCAAACAATAAAAGCAAGCAATTTTACACCAGGAATATACTTTAAAAACAAATATTCCTACTGTAGATTATTTGTTATTAAAATCTGCTAATGACAATTACCTTCGGAAGCTAACATTTTTTCCTTTTTTCTTATAGCGGTTTGCTTTGAGTCAAAGTGATCTGAAGTATAAAAACAATTCTTTTTACGAGAATGAAACATGAAATGCAAAAATAAAACACTTGTCGCAATTTGCATTAGGATAAAAACTAAATAAAAAAAAAATGACAAATGCACTTTCAACTTTTTCTAGAAAATTGAGTCCTGAATTTTCCAAAAAAACTTATCCAAAATCGGTGCATTATAGCGTTCTATATATAGTTTTGCACCTCGTTTTTCATTTCACTCTACTGTGAACCGCTAGTCGCTACGTCACAGACACACATCTGACGAAGGAGGATCGAAAAACCGACACGATCCTGAGCCGATATATCGACTTCCGGAGCCAAAGCCGAGCCGAGAGAAAACCGTGCACTGGTATCGGAAACACGATCCCGACCCGAGAAATAATCGACGCGATCCCTACCCGATCACGAGACAGTAACGTATCGAACGGCACCACTAGTAACCAGACATGCTCTTTTCCACTGAACCAGCGGAGTTTGATGGGAGCCCATGCGCGCGAACCGTTAGAGGTTCTGCACCCTTGGCTAATGTGATTTACAGAACGCTCATAGTTCTTACAAGAGACTGAAAATCCGGGACTCGTGTCTCATTATTTTTGAAGTAATATCGATTGATAATAGTCTCATCCAAAAGGCAATATTCCAGAAGAGGTTTTCCCCTTTGAGAATTGTAGTCCTTTCCCACGATCGATAACGAAGGGCGCCCCGATACCGCTGATACCGCGTGTAGAGTGAAGGTAACAGCTGGCCTGGTGGCTGATCACAAATGCAGTTACAAACACAGAGACAGGGCATGTCAATTTTCTCTGCTTCTTTCCCCATGTCGCAACGTATTTCGCAAAATTTAAGGACACCATCATCAAATCCTGGCCCTTTGGAAAATCGTAATGTTTCTAGAATCCTTCTATTATGTCAGAATTGTGAGTAAAAAAATAAATTAGCAACCGATTCTAACCGATCAATGGCTGCCGCCTGCTACCCGCTGATTTCTTTCTTTCGCAAAATTCATGTTTGTTGGGAAAATAATTATTTCCACAAAAATTTTTTTTGATTTTTTAACATTTTATTGATCTGAGGATCTCGCAAAACTCCGGGTATTTAACCAGTCTTCTTTCTTTCATTCGCAAATTCTTCGAAAAAATATATGGAATCAGTGACATACCTATAACAAAAATGTTAAAAGTATTTGTATTTGTATTTATTAAATAAAAATTCCTAGGGCTAAATAGCCTTCTAAGGAGGGTTACTAACAAGGTTATCACTAATTCATATAAGCACTGATCGGTAATATACTTAATTAGTCTTATAACTAAGTCTATAAACTAACTAAAATAAATATAGTCTACCTCATAATTTGTAACAGATTAGGTAGTACGAGTAGTTCACCAGTGAGTAATTTTAAGAGTTGGGTTAGAAATATTGGACAAATATTTGAAAAAGAGGTTTTTGAAATGATACAGGGAAGGTGCATTTCTATTATTATATGGTATTTTATTTCATAACCGGGCACCTCTTACTATAAATGACCTTTGAAGCTTACACGTTCTGTGCAAAGGAATCTTAATAATTGAATGCCTTTTACAAGGCTTAGAGTGAGGCCGAAGGTATCTGTCTACAAATTGAAAGAGGTTAAATAGAAACTCAGGAGCTTTGTTCTGAAAAATAGTGTAGAGCTAATTACTCATAAAGAATTGTCTTTTCTTGGCAACAATAAGGAAACCAGCCTTATGTCGGTATGCAGTTATGTGATCGTGTTTAGGCAAATTGTAGATAAAGCGGACACAGGCATTCAACGTACGTTCGAGCTTTAAATTTAAATCGTCGGTCAAATCATCATATACTAAACAACCGTAGTCAAAATGAGGCGAGAATTAACTCTTAACCAGAAGTATCCGAGTGTAGGTAGGTAAAAAGTCCTTATTCTTATATAGTTGATATAAAATACTGTATGTTTTCCTCGAGATGCTCCCTACCTGCCCCTTCCAGGACAAGGTACGATCAAGGAAATATCCCAGATCTTTAACCATTTCCGAGAACGGAATAATGAGACACTAAATGCAAAGTAGCGGAAATGATGCCAGAGTTTCGAACGACGGAGGTGAAGTAGGTCCAAGAAAAATTGCCTGGGTTTTGCTTGGGTTAAGAGTGAGTCCATTCTTTCAGGCCCAGAGGATAACGTGATCGATATTCTCCTTGACTAGAAAAAGTAATCTACTTAAAAAAGGCATCGGCCCCGATAAGTAAATTTTAAAATCGTCAGCATATTTGTGTTAGCTACAATGTTGAAGTCCACTTCCAAGGTCAGAGGTTAACAAATTAAAAAGAAGGGGTGCCAGAATGGAACCCTGAGGAACCCCACTCTTGACCCCCCACCAGTCAGAAATCCCATTAATACTATTAATAATTCTGTGAGACCTATTATTAAAATAGGATTGGAACCATTTGACGACAGAACTTGACACGTTAAAAGATTTTAATTTTTGTAGAATTAACCTATGGTTGATCATATCAAAAGCCTTCGAAAAATCAAACAGGACAACAATCGTGATCTCCCTATTATCCATTGCTAATTTAAGATCCGTCGTAACTTTAAGGGAAGCAGTAAGAGTGCTATGTTTCGCCCGAAACCCGATTGCATCAAGTCAATGGCCCTAGATGTTTCTAGAAATTTTTAAAATTGCAGACGGACAATTTTTTCAAGTGGTTTAGATAGTATATATAAAATAAAAAATGGCCGGAAGTCTTTCGGGGAAGTAGGTTTAGAAAGCTTGAGAACTGCGCGAATAACTGCCTTTTTCCAGATATCTGGGAAGCTACCGACCTATAGGGAAGCATTATTAATATGCAAAAGAAAAGGAAAGATAATTGGAAGGGCAAGTTTAATCATTTTGATTGATATTCCATTAGATCCTATGGCGTTTGATTTAATTTGAAGTATTTTTTTCAAAAGTATTTCAGGTGTGATGTCATCGAAAAAGAAGTCAGAATCATTAAATGTTGAATTAATAGCGGTAGTGGAAAATGATGATGATAAGTAGGGAACTGGGAACGTAAGAAAAGTCTTCAACAGGTCATTTGGCGGAAAATTACTATCTATAGATTCGTGCTTGGGCGGGATTAGGTGTAAACGTCGAAGAAGATGCCAAATATACTTTTCTTTGTCTGTATGTGCAATCTCATTATAATTGTATAGATTAAACGAATCTCTAATCTTAGTTTGAACTAAGTTCCTGAGTTTACGAAATTCAGCTTGCATTATACTGTTGTTTGTTTTTTTTTGCAAGCCGGCGCTTGCAATCACGTTCCCTCATTAGATTTTTGATTTCACGTTTGATCCAGAGGGCAGCTTCATTGCAATTTTTAGGTACGTGTAGCAGTGAAGAATTGTTGAATGTGGAGACTAGATAATTAGTAAGAGCGTCAATTTTATTATTTATATCTGTATCTAGTAATATTTTTTCTCAATCATACGTCATTAAGTGTTCATGGAATGCATATTCATCAATATTAGAGAGATTACGCACCATCCTTTGGTTTGGTATTGAATTTAAATTATAGAAAATTTAAAGGTAACGTTAATCAAGTCGTGGTTCGAGAGAAAAGGGATGGCATGTTTTTCGTGGGAGACAACCCTATCAATATCTTCTACAGTCAATAAGTCAATACGAGTACTGGAACGATCAGTATTGTGAGTGGAATCGTGAGGTACAATCGAGAGCCCTGAAGAGTACACGAAAGGTGTAAGATATTTAGTATGATTGGAAGTAAGATTTAAGTTAGTGTTAAAAAGTGTTGAATTTGACTACAATGATCGGTGGGGTAGTATGATCAGTGAGTGACGGTGCTTTAATAATACGGTAAATGTTGACGACGTCATCCTTAACAAGAAGAACATCAAGAGCCCTGGCAATCGACTCTACGTTGGACATCAGGTCCTCGTTTGACTTCATTGGAAGACCATGGATTTCAAGAGTAGTATGTAAAACCGCTTGACCGTTCAGATTTTGCGCATGTTCAAGTGCAGCCACTTTCATCTTAAGATCTTTTACATCCTTCTTAACGAGGTGAATTTCCTTAATTTGCACTACGGAGCTGGATTCGAGAGAATCTATACGGATGGTGTTATTGGTAAGTCCAGGCTTCATTTTCAAAAGGGTGGCATTTAACTTTTCATTAAATTCCTGTTGTCGAGTTTCGAATTCACTAAATCTTGCTAAAATCTCACGGAACTGTGCAAGGGATTCACTTTGGGCGTCCGAAACGACTTGACGTAAAAGTTCAACGAGACCCGGAGGTAGAGCTGGTGGATTGATAGGGGTAGGAGTAAAGGGTACAGAATTTGCACTACCGACGTACTGAGAATTACAGATGTCGTTATTGGCACCAGGGTGCCACTGCCACAGAGGTGGCACTAGTAGTTGAAGAATTGTGGCGACCGTTCATAGATTAACGTAACCTGGCAGCGACCGATGTCGGAATCGAGGTCCCCTTCTATGCTGCGCATTCGGGGAGTCGCGAGTGGGTTGCCACGCTAGTAGGTACGGCCACGGGCTAACAGACAGTCAGTAGCGATAGCTCACGAAAGGCACGTTCCTTGCAGTACGTGCAATGTACCGCTCAATTAAATAAAGTTATTATCTGTTGTAAACCCTGACTGGATTCACTCACCACTCTTAATAATGCGGTTGTAGGCCACTTAAGTTTCGTCTTTATTTTAGATACCTTAACGCTACAAATGGTGTCAGGTTAACTTGGGTCTAATTTGGACGTCATGGATTATTATGGCTACAAAAACATCACTACTAATATAATCTTGGAGGCGCAATCAACTAACCGAGCAATTATAATTGACCGATTGAAATTTTCTTGGTTGATTTGTAATTGGATGTAATCTTGGCTTGGGATTCCTTTGTTCGGCAATGGCGCCGCCATTTTCCTGCTGTAACCTGCTTGGCACGCAAACACAGGCCAGACGTACCTGGCATCGAAAAAACGGATGTTTTTGCTGCAACTTCTCCCGAGAATACCAACTCCTGTCATTGGTGGAACGTCTGAAAAGCGTTAACGTATGATATGTATTTATCACTAAGGTATTTTCCATAACCAGCCTTTGTAAGTGAAACCATAGTTTACCTGCTTCACTCTATTAGGAATCGAACCACAAAACTTCTGATTTCCGGTCAGGTGCTTTCGCAATTAAGCTATTAGAAGGATCAGAATAAGAACTCTCAATTCAAGAAAATAACG
>NC_046662.1:126100425-126102512 GCF_010883055.1 Belonocnema kinseyi
AATGAAAAATTAAAACTTCTTTTGTTGTTGAAGATTTATCATTTTAGTAGAAAATGTAATTATTTTGTTGGAAATTTGTTATTCTCTTTTTTTTTAGTTGAAGATTCAATTATTTTGATAGTAAGTTAATTTATAACATTTTCAATTGGCGAATTAAAATTTTTATCTCTAAATAACAATGCAAAAATATTAATCTGGAACAACTTAAAGTAAAAACAATGTAACTTTTATTTTAAAAAGTTTTTAGTTAAAAAATTAATTTAATCGTTCAATTTTTAATGTTACGAACTGAATTTTTTTGGAATTATTATCATTTTGAACCTTAAAAATAATAGCGTAGTTTATATTTTTTAGCCAGAAATCTCTCAAATGTTAAAGTCGTAAAAATTTTTAAACGGTTATTTCTTATTTTAAAATAATTTAATTTAAAAAATTGTAAAATTAAAAGGTGTTAAAAGTTTGTGTTTTATACGTATGAATTATTGAGCGTTTAAATGAAATATTTCTGAATTAAAAATTTTTTTCAAAGCAACTGTATGTATTTCTGAATTGGATCAGGAATTTTTGGAAAAAAATACAATTCAGATATGGGACAAGCCATTATAAACGACAATTAAAAACTATACAAATTTGAACAGAGTGGTTAGAAATAAAAAGCCTTGATTTGTTAAAATTGTAATGAGCTAAATTTTAAGTTTGAACGCTACAATTTTATTTTAGAATAATATTCAAAATTAATTTAAAACTTGAAATTATTCGAAATAATTTGATACACTATGTAGATTTTTGCAGATTTAAAAAAAAAGCTTTTGAGAATTGTAAAATATTCAAAAAGAATAACAAAAATTGTTGTGATTGCTAAGAAAATTGAAAGTGGTTTTTTGGTTTGAAAAATTAATTTTAAGTGAGTATTCGAAAAGATTATAAAAATTAAAAAAAAAGGAATCAGGACGATTTTAAGGCAATTTGTTATTTTGCAGTTTTTTTAATTTTAGGAAAAAAATATAATTAACACAATAAATCAATTTTAAACCCAAAAGTTTACTTTTCAACAAAATAAATTAATTTTCTATCAAATATTTGGTGTTTTAACTAATAAAATGTACAGGATAAAGTTTCAAACAAAAATGGAATAGTACAATTTCCAGATAAAAACTGTGCTAAAAAATTGAATTGAACAAGACAAAAAAACGAATTTTCAACAAAATTGTTAAATTTTCAAGAGAAAAGGTGAATTTTTGACAAGGAGAATAATGTTCTATGCAAAACAAAACGATTTTCCAACTTAACCAATATAAACGATTAATTTCTAGTCAATCATATAATAGTTACATTTTCAGATAAAGATAAATAATTTTTTAAAGAAAAAATTGATTTTAAACAAAGTTGTTAAATTTTCGACCAATCAGATGAATTTTCGACCAAGAAAATTGATAATCTACAAAAAAAGACAAATCTTAAACAAAATACATGAATTTTTAAAGGAAGTATTTAATTTTAAAGTAAAAAAGACGAATTATCTACAAAAAGTGAGTTTTCAATGAAAGAGTTAAACTTTCAACCAAATAGTTAAATTTTCAATCATAATTAAAAAACCTTGTTAAAAAACGTATTTTTTTGACAAAATAGTTCAACTCTTAGTGAAACAATCGACTTTCAAACCCAAGAAGATGTACAGTTGATATTTTAACCAAACAATTGCATTTTTGACCAAAAATAATAAAATTTTCAACCAAAAGGATTAAATTTCTACTAAATAAGGTCAATTTCCAACAAAATACATGAACTTTAAACGAAATTATTTAATTTTAAAAACAAACAGAGTATTTCCATCCAAAACTTATAATTTTAATTTTTAACAATATATTTGCATTTACAACAGAACGACTTTACAAACAAAACATATTTATAGTCCATAATTCAACCGAAAAATGTAATTTCTAATCAAACAGTATAAATTTTCCATTAAACAATTTAATTGCTAGAAAGAAAGACGACCCTTTAACAAAACACATGATTTCTTAACCAAAAATGGTATTGATTGATTGTCAGTTTCAAAAATGTATTTTCAACGAAAGAGATGAACC
>NC_046662.1:126102612-126106185 GCF_010883055.1 Belonocnema kinseyi
GTGTTATTTACATAAATAGCACGAGAATTCTGGATCAATCTGAAAAATCTCTATCCCATCCACACACTACCCCTTTCCCCTGCCGAGTGAGTCACGCCTACCGCGAAAGGGAAATGGCTTAATGGTGTAGTAATAATAATAATAATAATAATAATAAAATAGTGAAGATGAAGTAGGACCTTTTTTTCAAGAAATAAATTTAATTTGAAAAAAAATTATTTTCCATCTAGTCTTATTATGATGTTAAGCATTCTAATAGCTTAATTGCAAAAGCACCTGACCGGATATCAGAAGTTTTGTGGTTTGATTCCTAATGGAGTGAAGATGGAGTAGGATCTTTTTTTTCAAGAAATAATTACAATTTGAAAAATATTATTTTTCATCTAGTCTTATTAAGACGTTAAGCATTTTCTGTTATTGAAGATTCTTAACTTGATCGGTATTGTGTAGGTTTTCTACCTTCATGGTTTTGAGGGCTGATCTACTGTCGGTAAGGTACAATCTCTGATGACATAGCTGATAAATTTAAAAATAATTACTTGTACCATTAACACATAGCTAAAAATTAGCGTTGTTTTCTTGAATTGAGAGTTCTTATTCTTATCCTTCTAATAGATTAATTGCAAAAGCAACTAACCGGAAATCAGAAGTTTTGTGGTTCGATTCCTAACGGAGTGAAGGTGGAGTAGGGTCTGTTTTTCAAGAAATAATTTTGATTTGAAAAATATTATTTTCCATCTAGTCTTATTATCACGTTAAGCATTTTCTGTTATTGAAGATTCTTAACTTGATCGATATTGTGTAGATTTTCTACCTTCATGGTTTTGAGGGCTGATCTACTGTCGGTAAGGTACAATCTCTGATGACATAGCTGATAAATTTAAAAATAATTACTTTTACCATTAATACATAGCTAAAGATTAGCGTTGTTTTCTTGAATTGAGAGTTCTTATTCTTATCCTTCTAATAGATTAATTGCAAAAGCACCTGGCCGGAAATCAGAAGTTTTGTGGTTTGATTCTCAATGGAGTGAAGATGGAGTAGGACTTTTTTTCAAGAAATAATTTTAATTTGAAAAATATTATTTTCCATCTTGTCTTATTATGACGTTAAGCAATTTCTGTTTTTGAAGATTCTTAACTTCATCGATATTGTGTAGATTTTCTACCTTCATGGTTTTGAGGGCTGATCTACTGTCGGTAAGGTACAATCTATGATGAAATAGCTGATAAATTTAAAAATAATTACTTGAACCATTAACACCTAGCTAAAAATTAGCGTTATTTTCTTGAATTGAGAGTTCTTATTCTGAGCATTCTAATAGCTTAATTGGAAACGCACCTTACCGGAAATCAGAAGTTTTGTTGTTTGATTCCCAATGGAGTGAAGATGAAGTAGTAGTTTTTGTCAAGGAATAATTTTAATTCCAAAACATTATTTGCCATCTAGTCTTATTAAGACTTTAAGCATTTTCTGTTATTGAAGATTATTAACTTGATCGATATTGTGTAGATTTTCTACCTTCATGGTTTGGAGGGCTAATCTAGTGTCGGTAAGGTACAATCTCTGATGATATAGCTGATAAATTAAAAAATAATTACTTGAACCATTAACACCTTGCTAAAAATTAGCGTTATTTTCTTGAATTGAGAGTTCTTATTCTGAGCATTCTAATAGCTTAATTGGAAACGCACCTGACCGGGAATCAGCAGTTTTGTGGTTTGATTCCCAATGGAGTGAAGATGAAGTAGTACTTTTCTTCAAGGAATAATTTTAATTTGAAAAATATTATATTCCATCTAGACTTATTAGGACTTTAAGCATTTTCTGTCATTGAAGATTCTTAGTTTGCTCGATCTTATTCTTATTTTCTGCCTTCACGGCATGGAGGGTTGATCTACTGACGGTAAGGTACGATTTCTGATGATATAGTTGATAAATTTAAAAATAATTACTTGTACCATTAACACCTAGCTAAAAATTAGGGTTATTTTCTTGAATTGAGAGTTCTCATTCTGATCATTCTGATCATTCTAATAGCTTAATTGGAAAAGCACCTGGCCGGAAATCAGAAGTTTTGTGGTTTGATTCCCAATGGAGTGAAGATGGAGCAGGACTTTTTTTGAAGAAATAATTTTAATTTGAAAAATATTATTTTCCATCTTGTCTTATTATGACGTTAAGCATTTTCTGTTATTGAAGATTATTAACTTGATCGATATTGTGTAGATTTTCTACCTTCATGGTTTGGAGGGCTGATCTACTGTCGGTAAGGTACAATCTCTGATGATATATCTGATAAATTAAAAAATAATTACTTGAACCATTAACACCTAGCTAAAAATTAGCGTTATTTTCTTGAATTGAGAGTTCTTATTCTGATCATTCTAATAGCTTAATTAGAAACGCACCTGACCGGAAATCAGCAGTTTTGTGGTTTGATTCCTAATGGAGTGAAGATGAAGTAGTATTTTTTTTCAAGGAATAATTTTAATTTGAAAAATATTATTTTCCATGTAGACTTATTATGACGTTAAGCATTTTCTGTCATTGAAGATTCTTGGTTTGATCGAACTTGTGCTTATTTTCTGCCTTCATGGCATGGAGGGTTAATCTACTGACGGTAAGGTATGATCTCTGATGATATAGCTGAGAAATTTAAAAATAATTACTTGTACCATTAACACCTAGCTAAAAATTAGTTTTATTTTCTTGAATTGAGAGTTCTTATTCTGATCCTTCTAATAGCTTAATTGCAAAAGCAACTGACCGGATATCAGAAGTTTTGTGGTTCTATTCCTAATGGAGTGAAGATGGAGTGGGATCCTTTTTTCAAGAAATATTTTTAATTTGAAAAATATTATTTTTCATCTATTCTTACTATGACGTTAAGCATTTTCTGTCATTGAAGATTCTTAGTTTGTTCGATCTTGTGCTTATTTTCTGCCTTCATGGCATGGAGGGTTGATCTACTGACGGTAAGGTACGATCTCTGATGATATAGCTGATAAATTTAAAAATAATTACTTGAACCATTAACACCTTTGCTAAAAATTTGCGTTATTTTCTTGAATTGAGAGTTCTTATTCTGATCCTTCTGTTAGCTTAATTGGAAAAGCACCTGAATGGAAATCAGAAGTTTTGTGGTTTGATTCCCAATGGAGTGAAGATGGAGTAGGACTTTTTTTGAAGAAATAATTTTAATTTGAAAAATATTATTTTCCATCTTGTCTTATTATGACGTTAAGCATTTTCTGCTATTGAAGATTATTAACTTGATCGATATTATGTAGATTTTCTACCTTCATGGTTTGTAGGTCTGATCTACTGTCGGTAAGGTACAATCTCTGATGATATAGCTGATAAATTAAAAAATAATTACTTGAACCATTAACACCTAGCTAAAAATTAGCGTTATTTTCTTGAATTGAGAGTTCTTATTCTGATCATTCTAATAGCTTAATTGGAAACGCACCTGACCGGAAATCAGAAGTTTTGTGGTTCGATTCCTAATGGAATGAAGATGGAGTAGGATCTTTTTTTCAAGAAATAATTTTAATTTGAAAAATATTA
>NC_046662.1:126106285-126108020 GCF_010883055.1 Belonocnema kinseyi
AAATGTGCAGAATTTGAGAAATATAAAATGTAGATCCAGAAAAAGGAATAAAAAAAGACCAAAAAGACTCATTTTCAAGAAATATTCATATCCGAATCACAGTAAAAAACATGTATTTTCGATAAAACAGTTGTATTTTCAAAAGTATAGATAGACTAACACTTGAGAATAAAATGTCAAGCAACTAAAATAGATCAGTTTTCAATCATACATTTGTACCCCCAATTAGAAAAAATTGAATTTTCCACCGAATAAAAAGTATTTTTAAACGAGAAGGATGAATGTTCATTTGTACACCGAATTAGAAAATATTGAATTTTCCACCGAATAAAAAGTATTCTTAAACGAGAAGGATGAATGTTGACAGAATTGTCGAATTTTGAAGAAAATGATTCAGTTTTGAGCCAGATAGTATAATTTTTGACAGAAAAATAACCTTTAACAACAAATTTCATTTTAGGCGTCGCGACTGGAAAGAATAAGTATGCACACATATTCATATACACACAAATACACATATACACACACCTACAAACATACATATGTATGTATGCGTTTATATATATATACATATATACATATACACAAATATATACATCCCCTCTTGTGTGTTTATTTTAGGCCTGTATCATTGAATTTACAATAAAAATCGACCCCCCTCCCCGGCCCGGTACAAAATCTCGGCGTTATTTTTAGTTTGTATGTTTAAATTTCCTTTGTTTTCTTTCTTTTATCGTGAAATTATAATGGATTGCTATGAATTACTTATCTTTAAGTACGTTTCCGAATTTCCCAGTAACTGCATATCGAAGCACAATTTTAAGAAAGTTTATTTATACCAAATTGAAAATTTTCTATTCTGCTTTTTCTCCAACCGAGTATATAAGAGACCGCTCTCTTTCAAATTTGTTATGGAACTGGTAAGTAAAAGACAAGATAATGTGGGGGTCGGCTTGCGACATCATCGTATCCGAGAGTCGTTAAAAATCGTCCTGTTTAAAATTCTTAGAAAACCCATAAATACACACACATGTATATTGAAAGTGAAGAAAACTTCAATTCTAAATGTGCAGAATAGGAGAAATATAAAATGTAGCTCCAGAAAAAGGAATAAAAAAAGACCAAAAAGACTCATTTTCAAGAAGCATTCATATCCGAATCACAGCAAAAAACATGTATTTTCGATAAAGCAGTTGTATTTTCGATAAAACAGTAGTATTTTCAACAATATAGATAGACTACCACTTGAGGAGAAACTGTCAAGCAACTAAAACAGATCAGTTTTCAATCATACATTTCTACCCCCAATTAGAAAAAATTGAATTTTCCACCGAATAAAAAGTATTTTTAAACGAGAAGGATGAATGTTCATTTGTACACCGAATTAGAAAATATTGAATTTTCCACCGAATAAAAAGTATTCTTAAACGAGAAGGATGAATGTTGACAGAATTGTCGAATTTTGAAGAAAATGATTCAGTTTTGAGCCAGATAGTGTAAGTTTTGACAGAAAAAGAACCATTAACAACAAATTTCATTTTAGGCGTCGCGACTGGAAAGAATAAGTATGCACACATATTTATATCCATACATATACACATATACACACACATATATACATACATATAAATGTGTGTATATATATACATACTTATACATACACAAATACATATACATCCCCTCTTGTGTGTTTATTTTAGGCCTGTATCATTGAATTTACAATAAAAAGCGATGC
>NC_046662.1:126108120-126109829 GCF_010883055.1 Belonocnema kinseyi
TATGAATGTATGTAGGTGTGTGTATATGAATATGTGTGCATACTTATTCTTTCCAGTCGCGACGCCTAAAATGAAATTTGTTGGTAATGGTTCTTTTTCTGTCAAAAATTATACTGCCTGGCTCAAGACTGAATCATTTTCTTCAAAATTCTACAATTCTGTCAACATTCATCCTTCTCGTTTAAAAATACTTTTTATTAGGTGGAAAATTCAATTTTTTCTAGTTGGGTGTACAAATGAACATTCATCCTTCTCGTTTAAAAATTCTTTTTATTCGGTGGAAAATTCATTTTTTTCTAATTGGGGGTACAAATGTATGATTGAAAACTGATCTGTTTTAGTTGCTTGACATTTTCTTCTCAAGTGATAGTCCATCTATATTGTTGAAAATACAACTGTTTTATTGAAAATACATGTTTTTTGCTGTGATTCGGATATGAATATTTCTTGAAAATGAGTCTTTTTGGTGTTTTTTTATTCCCTTTTTGGATCTACATTTTATATTTCTCCAATTCTGCACATTTAGAATTGAAATTTTCTTCACTTTCAATATACATGTGTGTGTATTTATGGGTTTTCTAAGAATTTTAAACAGGACGATTTTTAACGACTCTCGGATAGGACGCAATCGCAAGCCGAACCCCACATTATCTTGTCTTTTACTTTCCAGTTCCATAACAAATTTGAAAGAGAGCGGTCTCTTATATACTCGGTCGGAGAAAAAGCAAAATAGAAAATTTTCAGTTTGGTATAAATAAACTTTCTTAAAATTGTGCTTCGATATGCAGTTACTGGGAAATTCGGAAACGTACATAAAGATAAGTAATTCATAGCAATCCATTATAATCTCACGATAAAAGAAAGAAAACAAAGGAAATTTAAACCTACAAACTAAAAATAACGCCGAGATTTTGTACCGGGCCGGGGGGGGGGGATCGCTTTTTATTGTAAATTCAATGATACAGGCCTAAAATAAACACACAAGAGGGGATGTATATTTATTGGTGTATATGTATGTATGTATATATATACACATGTATATATGTATGTATGTAGGTATGTGTATATGTGCATGTGTGCTGAATATGTGTGCATACTTATTCTTTCCAGTCGCGACGCCTAAAATGAAATTTGTTGTTAATGGTTCTTTTTCTGTCAAATATGATACTACCTGGCTCAAAACTGAATCATTTTCTTCAAAATTCGACAATTCTGTCAACATTCGTCCTTCTCGTTTAAAAATACTTTTTATTCGTTGGAAAATTCAATTTTTTCTAATTGGGGGTACAAATGTATGATTGAAAACTGATCTGTTTTAGTTGCTTGACATTTTCTTCTCAAGTGATAGTCTATCTATATTGTTGAAAATACAACTGTTTGATCGAAAATACATGTTTTTTGCTGTGATTCGGATATGAATATTTCTTGAAAATGAGTCCTTTTGGTCTTTTTTTATTCCTTTTTCTGGATCTACATTTTATATGTCTCCAATTCTGCACATTTAGAATTGAAGTTTTCTTCACTTTCGATATACATGTGTGTGTATTTATGGGTTTTCTAAGAATTTTAAACAGAACGATTTTTAACGACTCTCGGATACGACGCAATCGCAAGCCGACCCCCACATTATCTTGTCTTTTACTTACCAGTTCCATAACAAATTTGAAAGAGAGCGGTCTCTTATATACTCGGTTGGAGAAAAGGCAAAA
>NC_046662.1:126109929-126111209 GCF_010883055.1 Belonocnema kinseyi
GAAGATTCTTAACTTGATCGATATTGTGTAGGTTTTCTACCTTCATGGTTTTGAGGGCTGATCTACTATCGGTATGGTACAATCTCTGATGACATAGCTGATGAATTAAAAAATAATTACTTGTACCATTGACGTCTAGTTAAAAATTAGCGTCATTTTCTTGAATTGAGAGTTCTTATTCTGATCCTTCTAATAGCTTAATTCCAAAAGCACCTGACCGGAAATCAGCAGTTTTGTGGTTCGATTCCTAATGGAGTAAAGATGGAGTAGGATCTTTTTTTCAAGAAATAATTTTAATTTGAAAAAAATTATTATTTTTATCTAGTCTTATTATGACGTTAAGCATTTTCTGTTATTGAAGATTATTAACTTGATCGATATTGTGTAGATATTCTACTTTCATGGTTTTGAGGGCTGAACTACTGTCGGTAAGGTACAATCTCTGATGACATAGCTGATAAAAATTAAAAAATAATTACTTGTACCGTTAACGTCTAGCTAAAAATAAGCGTTATTTTCTTGAATCGAGAGTTCTTATTCTGAGAATTCTAATAGCTTAATTAGAAAAGCACCTGACCGGAAATCAGAAGTTTTGTGGATCGATTCTTAATGGAGTGAAGATGGAGTAGGAACTTTTTTTCAAGAAATAATTTTAATTTGAAAAATATTATTTTCCATCTAGTTTTATTATGTCGTTAAGCATGTTCTGTTATTGAAGATATTTAACTTGATCGATATTGTGTAGATTTTCTACCTTCATGGTCTTGAGGGCTGATCTACTGTCGGTAAGGTACAATCTCTGATGACATAGCTGATAAATTTAAAAATAATTACTTATACCATTAACGTCTAGTTAAAAATTAGCGTCATTTTCTTGAATTGAGAGTTCTTATTCTGATTCTTCTAATAGCTTAATTGCAAAAGCACCTGACCGGAAATCAGCAGTTTTGTTGTTCGATTCCTAATGGAGTGAAGATGGAGTAGGATCTTTTTCCAAGAAATAATTTTAATTTGGAAAATATTATTTTCCATCTAGTCTTATTAAGACGTTAAGCATTTTCTGTTATTGAAGATTCTTAGCTTGATCGATATTGTGTAGATTTCCTACCTTCATGGTTTTGAGGGCTGATCTACTGTCGGTAAGGTACAATCTCTGATGACATGGCTGATAAATTTAAAAATAATCACTTGTACCATTAGCACCTAGCTAAAAATTAGTGTTATTTTCTTGAATTGAGAGTTATATACGTATATGTATGTATGTATGTATGTACGTGTAT
>NC_046662.1:126111309-126112497 GCF_010883055.1 Belonocnema kinseyi
TCCATCTAGTCTTATTAAGACGTTAAGCATTTTCTGTTATTGAAGATTCTTAACTTGATCGATATTGTGTAGGTTTTCTACCTTCATGGTTTTGAGGGCTGAACTACTATCGGTATGGTACAATCGCTGATGACATGGCAGATAAATTTAAAAATAATCACTTGTACCATTAACAGCTGGCTAAAAATTAGCGTTATTTTCTTGAATTGAGAGCTCTTATTCTGAACCTTCGAATAGCTTAATTGCAAAAGCACCTGACTGGAAATCAGAAGTTTTGTGGTTCGATTCCTAATGGAGTAAAATGGAGTAGGATCTTTTTTTCAAGAAATAATTTTAATTTGAAAAATAGTATTTTTATCTAGTCTTATTATGACGTTAAGCATTTTCTGTTATTGAAGATTATTAAGTTGATCGATATTGTGTAGATATTCTACTTTCATGGTTTTGAGGGCTGAACTACTGTCGGTAAGGTACAATCTCTGATGACATAGCTGATAAAAATTAAAAAATAATTACTTGTACCGTTAACGTCTAGCTAAAAATAAGCGTTGTTTTCTTGAATCGAGAGTTCTTATTCTGAGCATTCTAATAGCTTAATTGGAAAAGCACCTGACCGGAAATCAGAAGTTTTGTGGTTCGATTCCTAATGGAGTGAAGATTGAGTAGGATCTTTTTTTCAAGAAATAATCTTAATTTAAAAAATATTATTTTCGATCTAGTCTTATTAAGACGTTAAGCATTTTCTGTTATTGAAGATTCTTAACTTGATCGATATTGTGTAGGTTTTCTACCTTCATGGTTTTGAGGGCTGATCTACTATCGGTATGGTACAATCTCTGATGACATAGCTGATAAATTAAAAAATAATTACTTGTACCATTGACGTCTAGTTAAAAATTAGCGTCATTTTCTTGAATTGAGAGTTCTTATTCTGATCCTTCTAATAGCTTAATTGCAAAAGCACCTGACCGGAAATCAGCAGTTTTGTGGTTCGATTCCTAATGGAGTAAAGATGGAGTAGGATCTTTTTTTCAAGAAATAATTTTAATTTGAAAAATATTATTTTTATCTAGTCTTATTATGACGTTAAGCATTTTCTGTTATTGAAGATCCTTAACTTGATCGATATTGTGTAGGTTTTCTACCTTCATGGTTTTGAGGGCTGATCTACTATCGGTATGGTACAAT
>NC_046662.1:126112597-126114850 GCF_010883055.1 Belonocnema kinseyi
ATAATATTTTTCAAATTGAAATTATATCTTGAAAAAAAGGTCCTACTCCATCTTCACTCCATTAGGAATCGAACCACAAAACTTCTGATTTCCGGTCAGGTGCTTTTGCAATTAAGCTATTAGAAGGATCAGAATAAGAACTCTCAATTCAAGAAAATAACGCTAATTTTTAGCCAGGTGTTAATGGTACACGTGATTATTTTTAAATTTATCAGCCATGTCATCAGAGATTGTACCTTACCGACAGAAGATCAGCCCTCAAGACCATGAAGGTAGAAAATCTACACAATATCGATCAAGTTAAGAATCTCCAATAACAGAAAATGCTTAACGTCAAAATAAGACTAGATGAAAATAATATTTTTCAAATTAAAATTATTTCTTGAAAAAAAGATCCTACTCCATCTTCACTCCATTAGGAATCGAACAACAAAACTGCTGATTTCCGGTCAGGTGCTTTTTCAATTAAGCTATTAGAAGGATCAGAATAAGAACTCTCAATTCAAGAAAATGACGCTAATTTTTAACTAGACGTTAATGGTACAAGTAATTATTTTTAAATTTATCAGCTATGTCATCAGAAATTGTACCTTACCGACAGTAGATCAGCCCTCAAGACCATGCAGGTAGAAAATCTACACAATATCGATCAAGTTAAGAATCTTCAATAACAGAAAATGCTTAACGTCTTAATAAGACTAGATGGAAAATATTATTTTTCAAATTAAAATTATTTCTTGAAAAAAAGATCCTACTCCATCTTCGCTCCATTAGAAATCGAACCACAAAACTGCTGATTTCCGGTCAGGTGCTTTTGCAATTAAGCTATTAGAAGGATTAGAATAAGAACTCTCAATTCAAGAAAATAACGCCGACTTTTAGCTAGGTGTGAATGGTACAAGTAAATATTTTTAAATTTATCAGCTATGTCATCAGAGATTGTACCTTACCGACAGTAGATCAACCCTCAAAGCCATGATGGTAGAAAATCTACACAATATCGATCAAGTTAAAAATCTTCAATAACACTAAATGCTTAAAGTCTTAATAAGACTAGATGGAAAATAATATTTTTCAAATTAAAATTATTTCTTGAAAAAAAGATCCTACTCCATCTTCACTCCATTAGGAATCGAACCACAAAACTGCTGATTTCCGGTCAGGTGCCTTTGCAATTAAGCTATTAGAAGGATCAGAATAGGAAATCTCAATTCAAGAAAATAACGCTAATTTTTAGCTAGGAATTAATTGTACAAGTAATTATTTTGAAATTTATCAGCTATGTCATCAGAGATTGTACCTTACCGACAGTAGTTCAGCCCTCAAAACCATGAAAGTAGAATATCTACACAATATCGATCAAGTTAATAATCTTCAATAACAGAAAATGTTTAACGTCGTAATAAGACTAGATGGAAGATAATATTTTTCAAATTAAAATTATTTCTTGAAAAAAAGATCCTATTCCATCTTCACTCCATTAGGAAACGTACCACAAAACTTCTGATTTCCGGTCAGGTGCTTTTGCAATTAAGCTATTAGAAGGATCAGAATAAGAACTCTCAATTCAACAAAATAACGCTAATTTTTAGCTAGGTGTTAATGGTACAAGTGATTATTTTTAAATTCATCAGCTATGTCATCAGAGATTGTACCTTACCGACAGCAGATCATCCCTCAAAACCATGATGTTAGAAAACCTACACAATATCGATCAAGTTAAGAATTTTCAATAACAGAAAATGCTTAACGTCATAATATGACTAGATGAAAAATAATATTTTTCAAATTAAAATTATTTCTTGAAAAAATAGATAATACTCCATCTTCACTCCATTAGGAATCGAACCACAAAACTTCTGTTTTCCAATCCGGTGCTTTTGCAATTAAGCTATTAGAAGGATCAGAATAAGAACTCTCAATTCAAGAAAATACCTCTAATTTTTAGCTAGGTGTTAATGGTACAAGTAATTATTTTTAAATTTATCTGCTATATCATCAGAGATCGTACCTTACCGAGAGTAGATCAGCCCTCCAAACCATGACGGTAGAAAATCTACACAATATCGATCTAGTTATGAATCTCCAATAACAGAAAATGCTTAAAGTCTTAATAAGACAAGATGGAAAATAATGTATTTCAAATTAAAGTTATTTCTTGAAAAAAAGATCCTACTCCATCTTCACTCCATTAGGATTCGAACCACAAAACTTCTAATTTCGGGTCAGGTGCTTTTGCAATTAAGCTATTAG
>NC_046662.1:126114950-126124474 GCF_010883055.1 Belonocnema kinseyi
AGATCCTACTCCGTCTTCACTCCATTAGGAATCGAACCACAAAACTTCTGATTTCCGGTCAGGTGCTTTTACAATTAAGCTATTAGAAGGATCATAATAAGATCACCCAATTCAAGAAAATAACCCTAACTTTTAGCTTGGTGTTAATGGTACAAATGATTATTTTTAAATTTATCAGCCATGTCATCAGAGATTTTACCTTACCGACAGTAGATCAGACCTCAAAACCATGAAGGTAGAAAATCTACACAATATCGATCAAGTTAAGAATCTTCAATAACAGAAAATGCTTAACGTCTTACTAAGACAAGATGGAAAATAATATTTTTCAAATTAAAATTATTTCTTGAAAAAAAGATCCTACTCCGTCTTCACTCCATTAGGAATCGAACCACAAAACTTCTGATTTCCGGTCAGGTGCTTTTACAATTAAGCTATTAGAAGGATCATAATAAGAACACCCAATTCAAGAAAATAACCCTAACTTTTAGCTTGGTGTTAATGGTACAAATGATTATTTTTAAATTTATCAGCCATGTCATCAGAGATTTTACCTTACAGACAGTAGATCAGACCTCAAAACCATGAAGGTAGAAAATCTACACAATATCGATCAACTTAAGAATCCTCAATAAGAGAAAATGCTTAAAATCTTAATAAGACAAGATGGAAAATAATATTTTTGAAATTAATATTATTTCTTGAGAAAAGATCCTACTCCATCTTCACTCCATTAGGAATCGAACCACAAAACTTCTGATTTCCGGTCAGGTGCATTTGCAATTAAGCTATTAGAAGGAGCAGAATAAGAACTCTCAATTCAAGAAAAAAAATCTAATTTTTAGCTAGGTGTAAATGGTACAAATGATTATTTTTAAATTTATCAGCCATGTCATCAGAGATTTTAACTTACCGACAGTAGATCAGACCTCAAAAGCATGAAGGCAGAAAATCTACAGAATATCGATCAAGTTACGAATCTTCAATAACAGAAAATGCTTACCGTCATAATAAGCCTAGATGAAAAATAATATTTTTAAAATTAAAATTATTTCTTGAAAAAAAGATCCTACTCCATCTTCACTAAATTAGGAATCGAACCACAAAACCTCTGAGTTCCGGTCAGGTGCTTTTGCAAGTAAGCTATTAGAAGGATCAGAATAAGGATTCTCAATTCAAGAAAATAACGCTAATTCTTAGCTAGGTGTTAATGGTACAAATGATTATTTTTAAATTTAACAGCCATGTCATCAGAGATTTTACCTTACCGACAGTAGATCAGAACTCAAAACCATGAAGGTAGAAAATCTACACAATATCGATCAAGTTAAGAATCTTCAATAACAGAAAATGCTTAACGTCTTACTAAGACAAGATGGAAAATAATATTTTTCAAATTAAAATTATTTCTTGAAAAAAAGATCCTACTCCGTCTTCACTCCATTAGGAATCGAACCACAAAACTTCTGATTTCCGGTCAGGTGCTTTTGCGATTAAGCTATTAGAAGGATCAGAATAAGAACTCTCAATTCAGGAAAATAAATCTAATATTTAGCTAGGTGTTAATGGTACAAGTAATTACTTTTAACTTTATCAGCTATGTCATCAGAGATTGTACCTTACCGAGAGTAGATCAGCCCTCAAAACCATGAAGGTAGAAAATCTACACAATATTGGATCAAGTTAAGAATCTTCAATGACAGAAAATGCTTATCGTCTTAATCAGACAAAATGGAAAATAATGTATTTCAAATTAAAATTATTTCTTGAAAAAAATATCCTACTCCATCTTCACTGCATTAGGATTCGAACCACAAAACTTCTGATTTCCTTTCAGGTGCTTTTGCAATTAAGCTATTAGGTGGATCATAATAAGAACTCTCAATTCAAGAAAATAACTCTAACTTTTAGCTAGGTGTTAATGGTACAAGTAATGATTTTTAAATTTATCAGCTATGTCATCAGAGATTGTACCGTACCGACAGTATATCAGCCCTCAAAAGCATGAAGGTAGAAAATCTACACAATATCGATCAATTTATGAATCTTCAATAACAGAAAATGCTTAACGTCTTAATAAGACAAGATGGAAAATAATGTATTTCAAATTAAAATTATTTCTTGAAAAAAAGATCCTACTCCATCTTCACTCCATTAGGAATCGAACCACAATACTTCTGATTTCCGGTCAGGTGCTTTTGGAATTAAGCTATTCGAAGGATCAGAATAAGAGCTCCAAATTAAAGAAAATAACTCTAATTTTTACCTAGGTGTTAATGGTACAAGTAATTATTTTTAAATTTATCTGCTATATCATCAGAAATCGTACCTTGACGAGAGTAGATCAGTCCTCCAAACCATGACGGTAGAAAATCTACACAATATCGATCAATTTATGAATCTTCAATAACAGAAAATGCTTAACGTCTTAATAAGACAAGATGGAAAATAATGTATTTCAAGTTAAAATTATTTCTTGAAAAAAAGATCCTACTCCATCTTCACTCCATTAGGAATCGAACAACAAAGCTTCTGATTTCTGGTTAGGTGCTTTTGGAATTAAGCTATTCGAAGGATCAGAATAAGAGCTCCAAATTAAAGAAAATAACTCTAATTTTTACCTAGGTGTTAATGGTACAAGTAATTGTTTTTAAATTTATCAGCTATGTCATCAGAGATCGTACCTTACCGAGAGTAGATCAGCCCTCCAAACCATGACGGTAGAAAATCTACACATTATCGATCAAGTTAAGAATCTTCAATAACAGAAAATGCTTAACGTCTTAATAAGACAAGATGGAAAATAATGTATTTCAAACTAAAATTATTTCTTGAAAAAAAGATCCTACTCCATCTACACTCCATTAGAAATCGAACCACAAAGCTTCTGATTTCCGGTCGGGTGCTTTTGCATTTAAGCTATTTGAAGGATCAGAATAAGAACTCTCAATTCAAGAAAATAACTCTAATTTTTAGCTAGGTGTTAATGGTACAAGTAATTATTTTTAAATTTATCTGCTATATCATCAGAGAACGTACCTTGCCGAGAGTAGAACAGCCCTCCAAACCATGACGGTAGAAAATCTACACAATATCGATCAATTTATGAATCTTCAATAACAGAAAATGCTTAACGCCTGAATAAGACAAGATGGAAAATAATATTTTTCAAATTAAAACTATTTCTTGAAAAAAAGATCCTACTCCATCTTCAACCCACTAGGAATCGAAACAACACATAACTTCTGATTTCCGGTCAGGTGCTTTGGTATTAAGCTATTAGAAGGTACAGAATAAGAACTCTCAATTCAAGAAAATAACGCTAATTTTTAGCTAGGTGTTAATGATACAATTGATTATTTTTAAAGTTATCAGCCATGTCATCAGAGATTTTACCTTACCGACCGTAGATCAGACCTCAAAACCATGAAGGTAGAAAATCTACACAATATCGATCAAGTTAAGAATCTTCAATAACAGAAAATGCTTAACGTCATAATAAGACTAGATTGAAAATAATATTTTTCAAATTAAAATTATTTCTTGAAAAAAAGATCCTACTCCACCTTCATACCAATAAGAATCGAACCACAAAACTTCTGATTTCTGGTCAGGTGCTTTTGCAATTAATCAATTAGAAGGATCAGAATAAGAACTCCCAATTCAAGAAAATAACCCTAACTTTTAGCTAGGTGTTAATGGTACAAGTAATTATTTTAAAATTCATCTGCTATATCATCAGAGATTCTACCTTACCGACAGTAGATCATCCCTAAAAACCATGAAGGTAGACAATCTACACAACATCGATCAAGCTAAGAATCTTCATTAACAGAAAATGCTTAACGTCTTAATAAGACAAGATGGAAAATAATGTATTTCAAATTAAAATTATTTCTTGAAAAAAGATCCTACTCCATCTTCACTCCATTAGGAATCGAACCACAAAATTTCTGATTTCCTGTCAGGTGCTTTTGCAATTAAGCTATTAGAGGGATCGGAATAAGAACTCCCAATTCAAGAGAATAACCCGAACTTTTCGCTAGGTGTTAATGGTACAAGTAATTAGTTTTAAATTTATCTGCTATATCATCTGAGATCGTACCTTACCGAGAGTAGATCAGCCCTCCAAACAATGACGGTAGAAAATCAACACAATATCGAACAATTTATGAATCTTCAATAGCAGAAAGTGCTTAACGTCTGAATCAGACAAGATGGAAAATATTATTTTTCAAATTAAATCTATTTCTTGAAAAAAAGATCCTACTCCACCTTCATTCCAATAGGAATCGAACCACAAAACTTCTGATTTCTGGTCAGGTGCTTTTGCAATTAAGCTGTTAGAAGGAACAGAATAAGAACTCTCAATTCAAGAAAATAACGCTAATTTTTAGCTAGGTGTTAATGGTACAAGCGATTATTTTTAAAGTTATCAGCCATGTCATCAGACATTTTACCTTACCGACAGTAGATCAGTCCACAAAACCATGAAGGTAGAAAATCTACACAATATCGATCAAGTTAAGAATCTTCAATAACAGAAAATGCTTAAAGTCTTAATAAGGCAAGATGCAAAATAATATTTTTCAAATTAAAATTATTTCTTGAAAAAAGATCCTACTCCATCTTCACTCCATTAGGAATCGAACCACAAAGCTTCGGATTTCCGGTCAGGTGCTTTTGTAATTAAGCTATTAGAAGGATCAGAATAAGAACTCCCAATTCAAGAAAATAACTCTAATTTTTAGCTAGGTGTTAATGGAACAAGTAATTATTTTTAAATTTATCTGCTATATCATCAGAGATCGTACCTTACCGAGAGTAGATCAGCCCTCCAAACCATGACGGTAGAAAATCTACACAATATCGATCAATTTATGAACCTTCAATAACAGAAAATGCTTAACGTCTTAATAAGACAAGATGGAAAATAATGTATTTCAAATTAAAATTATTTCTTGAAACAAAGATCCTACTCCATCTTAACTCCATTAGGAATCGAACCACAAAACTTCTGATTTCCGGTCAGGTGCTTTTGTAATTAAGCTATTAGAAGGATCAGAATAAGAGCTCCAAATTCAAGAAAATAACTCTAATTTTTAGCTAGGTGTTAATGGTGCAAGTAATTATTTTTAAATTTATCTCCTATATCATCAGAGATCGTACCCTAACCAGAGTAGATCAGCCCTCCAAACCATGACGGTAGAAAATCTACACAATATCGATCAATTTATGAATCTTCCATAACAGAAAATGCTTAACGTCTTAATAAGACAAGATGGAAAATAATGTATTTCAAGTTAAAATTATTTCTTGAAAAAAAGATCCTACTCCATCTTCACTCCATTAGGAATCGAACAACAAAGCTTCTGATTTCTGGTTAGGTGCTTTTGCAATTAAGCTATTAGAAGGATCAGAATAAAAACTCCCAATTCAAGAAAATAACCCTAACTTTTAGCTATGTGTTAATGGTACAAGTAATTATTTTTAAATTTATCAGCTATGTCATCAGAGATTGTACCTTACCGACAGTAGATCAGCCCTCAAAACCATGAAGATAGAAAATCTACACAATATCGATCAAGTTAAGAATCTTCAATATCAGAAAATGCTTAAAGTCTTAATAAGACAAGATGGAAAATAATGTATTTCAAATTAAAATTATTTCTTGAAAAAAAGATCCTACTACACCTTCATTCCAATAGGAATCGAACCACAAAACTTCTGATTTCCGATCAGGTGCTTTTGCAATTAAGCTATTAGAAGGATCAGAATAAGAACTCCCAATTGAAGAAAATAACTCTAATTTTTAGCTAGGTGTTAATGGTACAAGTAGTTATTTTTAAATTTATCTGCTATATCATCAGAGATCGTACCTTACCGAGAGTAGATCAGCCCTCCAAACCATGCCGGTAGAAAATCTACACAATATCGATCAATTTATGAATCTTCAATAACAGAAAATGCTTAACGTCTGAATAAGACAAGATGGAAAATAATATTTTTCAAATTGAAACTATTTCTTGAAAAAAAGATCCTGCTCCATCTTCACTCCATTAGGAATCGAATCACAAAGCTTCTGATTTCCGGTCAGGTGCTTTTGCAATTAAGCTATTAGAAGGATCAGAATAAGAACTCTCAATTCAAGAAAATAACGCTAATTTTTAGCTAGGTGTAAATGGTACAAGCGATTATTTTTAAAGTTATCAGCCATGTCATCAGACATTTTACCTTACCGACAGTAGATCAGTCCACAAAACCATGAAGGTAGAAAATCTACACAATATCGATCAAGTTAAGAATCTTCAATAACAGAAAATGCTCAAAGTCTTAATAAGGCAAGATGGAAAATAATATTTTTCAAATTAAAATTATTTCTTGAAAAAAGATCCTACTCCATCTTCACTCCATTAGGAATCGAACCACAAAACTTCTGATTTCCGGTCAGGTGCTTTGGCAATTAAGCTATTAGAAGGATCAGAATAAGAACTCTCAATTCAAGAAAATAACGCTAATTTTTAGCTAGGTGTTAATGGTACAAGTGATTATTTTTAAAGTTATCAGCCATGTCATCAGACATTTTACCTTACCGACAGTAGGTCAGCCCTCAAAACCATGCAGGTAGAAAATCTACACAATATCGATCAAGATAAGAATCTTCAATAACATAAAATGCTTAACGTCTTAATAAGACAAGATGGAAAATAATGTATTTCAAATTAAAATTATTTCTTGAAAAAAGATCCTACTCCATCTTCACTCCATTAGGAATCGAACCACAAAACTTCTTATTTCCGGTCAGGTGCTTTTGCAATTAAGCTATTAGAAGGTTCGGAATAAGAACTCCCAATTCAAGAGAATAACCCGAACTTTTCGCTAGGTGTTAATGGTACAAGTAATTATTTTTAATTTTATCAGCTATGTCATCAGACATTTTACCTTACCGACAGTAGATCAGCCCTCAAAACCATGCAGGTAGGAAATCTACACAATATCAATCAAGTTAAGAATCTTCAATAACATAAAATGCTTAACGTCATAATAAGACTAGATTGAAAATAATATTTTTCAAATTAAAATTATTTCTTGAAAAAAAGATCCTACTCCACCTTTATTCCAATAGGAATCGAACCAGAAAACTTCTGATTTCTGGTCAGGTGCTTTTGCAATTAAGCTATTAGAAGGATCAGAATAAGAACTCCCAATTCAAGAAAATATCCCTAACTTTTAGCTAGGTGTTAATGGTACAAGTAATTATTTTTAATTTTATCAGCTATGTCATCAGAGATTGTACCTTACCGACAGTAGATCAGCCCTCAAAACCATGAAGGTAGAAAATCTACACAATATCGATCAAGTTAAGAATCTTCAATAACAGAAAATGCTTAACGTCTTCATAACACTAGACGAAAAATTATATTTTTCAAGTTAAAATTATTTCTTGAAAAAAAGATCCTTCTCCATCTTCACTCCATTAGGAATCGAACCACAAAACTTCTAATTTCCGGTCAGGTGCTTTTCCACTTAAGATATTAGAAGGATCAGAATAAGAGCTCTCAATTCAAGAAAATGACGCTGATTTTTAGATAAGTGTGAATGGTACAAGTAAATATTTTTAAATTTATCAGCTATGTCATCAGCGATTGTACCTTACCGAAAGTAGATCAGCCCTCAAAACCATGAACGTAGAAAATCTACACAATATCGATAAAGTTAAGAATCTTCAATAAGAGAAAATGCTTAACGTCTTAATAAGACTGGATGGAAAATAATATTTTTCAAATTAAAATTATTTCTTGAAAAAAAGATCCTACTCCATCTTCACACCATTAGGAATCGAACCGCAAAACTTCTGATTTCCGGTCGGGTGCTTTTGCAATTAAGCTATTAGAAGGATCAGAATAAGAACTCTCAATTCAAGAAAATAACGCCGATTTTTAGCTAGGTGTGAATGGTACAAGTAAATATTTTTAAATTTATCAGCTATGTCATCATATATTGTACCTTACCGAAAGTAGAGCAGCCCTCAAAACCATGAAGGTAGAAAATCTACACAATATCGATAAAGTTAAGAATCATCAATAAGAGAAAATGCTTAACGTCTTAATAAGACTAGATGGAAAATAATATTTTTCAAATCAAAATTATTTCTTGAAAAAAAGATCCTTCTCCATCTTCACTGCATTAGTAGTCGAACCACACAACTTCTGATTTCCGGTCAGGTGCTTTTGCACTTAAGATATTAGAAGGATCAGAATAAGAACTCTCAATTCAAGAAAATAACGCCGATTTTTAGCTAGGTGTGAATGGTACAAGTAAATATTTTTATATTTGTCAGCTATGTCATCAGAGATTGTACCTTACCGACAGTAGGTCAGCCCTCAAAACCATGAAAGTAGAAAATCTACACAATATCGATCAAGTTAAGGATCTTCAATAACAGAAAATGCTTAAATACATAATAAAACTAGATGGAAAATAATATTTTTCAAATTAAAATTATTTCTTGAAAAAAAGGTCCTACTCCATCTTCACTCCATTAGGAATCGAACCACAAAACTTCTGATTTCCGGTCAGTTGCTTTTCCAATTAAGCTATTAGAATGATCAGAATAAGAACTCTCAATTCAAGAAAATAACGCTAATTTTTAGCTGGGTGTTAATGGTTCAAGTAATTATTTTTAAATTTATACGCTATATCATCAGAGATCGTACCCTACCGTCAGTAGATCAACCCTCCATGCCATGAAGGCAGCAAATAAGCAAAATGTCGATCAAAATAAGAATCTTCGATAACAGAACATGCTTATCGTCTCAATAAGTCTAGAGGGAAAATAATATTTTTCAAATTAAAATTATTTCTTGAAAAAAAATCCTACTTCATCTTCACTCCATTGGGAATCAAACCACAAAACTTCTGATTTCCGGTCAGCTGCTTTTCCAATTAAGCTATAAGAATGATCAGAATAAGAACTCTCAATTCAAGAAAATAACGCTAATATTTAGGTAGATGTTAATGGTTCAAGACTTTATTTTTAAATTTATCAGCTATATCATCAGAGATAGTACCTTACCGACAGTAGATCAGCCCTCCAAACCACGAAGGCAGAAACTCTACACAATATCGATCAAGTGAAGAATCTTGAATAACAGAAAGTGCTTAATGTCTTAATAAGACTAGATGGAAAATAATATTTTCAAATTAAAATAATTTCTTGAAAAAAGATCCTAATCCATCTTCACTCGATTAGGAATCAAAACACAAAACTTCTGATTTCCGGTCAGGTGCTTTTCCAATTAAGCTATTAGAATGATCAGAATAAGAACTCTCAATTCAAGAAAATAACGCTAATATTTACGATGGTAGTTCAATAAGACCTTAGATTGAAGTTTAAAAACAATTTTTTTTGGGTAAATTTTTTTTTTATTTTTCAACATGATCTCCTTGGAGCTCTATACACTTGGTCAATCGCTTTTCAAGTTTTTTTAATCCTTCAGAAAAGTGCTTTTTCGGAAGTTCCT
>NC_046662.1:126124574-126127461 GCF_010883055.1 Belonocnema kinseyi
CAGCTGACCGGAAATCAGAAGTTTTGTGCTTCGATTCCTAATGGAGTGATAATGGAGTAGGATCTTTTTTTCAAGAACTAATTTTAATCTGAAAAATATTATCTTACATCTAGTCTTATTAAGGCATTAAGCATTTTCTGTTATTCAAGATTCTTCACTCGATCGATATTGTGTAGAGTTTCTGCCTTCGTGGTTTGGAGGGCTGATCTACTGTCGGTAAGGTACTATCTCTGATGATATAGCTGATAAATTTAAAAATAATGTCTTGAACCATTAACATCTACCTAAATATTAGCGTTATTTTCTTGAATTGAGAGTTCTTATTCTGATCATTCTTATAGCTTAATTGGAAAAGCAGCTGACCGGAAATCTGAAGTTTTGTTTTTCGATTCCTAATGGTGTGAAGATGGAGTAGGATCTTTTTTTCAAGAAGTAATTTTAATCTGAAACATATTATTTTACATCTAGTCTTATGAAGACATTAAGCATTTTCTATTATTCAAGATTCTTCACTTGATCGATATTGTGTAGAGTTTCTGCCTTCGTGGTTTGGAGGGCTGATCTACTGTCGGTAAGGTACTATCTCTGATGATATAGCTGATAAATTTAAAAATAAAGTCTTGAACCATTAACGTCTACCTAAATATTAGCGTTATTTTCTTGAATTGAGATTTCTTATTCTGATCATTCTAATAGCTTAGTTGGCAAAGAACCTGACCGGAAATCAGAAGTTTTGTGTTTTGATTCCTAATGGAGTGAAGATGGATTAGGATCTTTTTTCAATAAATTATTTTTATTTGAGAATATTATTTTCCATCTAGACTTATTGAGACGTTAAGCATTTTCTGTTATTGAAGATTCTTATTTTGATCGATATTTTGCTTATTTGCTGCCTTCATGGCATGGAGGGTTGATCTACTGACGGTAGGGTACGATCTCTGATGATATAGCTTATAAATTTAAAAATAATTTCTTGAACCATTAACACCTAGCCAAAAATTAGCGTTATTTTCTTGAGTTGAGAGTTCTTATTCTGATCATTCTAATAACTTAATTGGAAAAGCGACTGACCAGAAATCAGAAGTTTTGTGGTTTGATTCCCAATGGAGTGAAGATGGATTAGGATCTTTTTTCAAGAAATTATTTTAATTTGAAAATATTACTTTCCATCTAGACTTATTGAGACGATAAGCATGTTCTGTTATTGAAGGTTCTTATTTTGATCGATATTTTGCTTATTTGCTGCCTTCATGTCATGTAGGGCTGATCTACTGTCGGTAAGGTACTATCTCTGATGATATAGCTGATAAATTTAAAAATAAAGTCGTGAACCATTAACATCTACCTAAATATTAGCGTTATTTTCTTCAATTGAGAGTTCTTATTCTGATCATTCTTATAGCTTAATTGGAAAAGCACCTAACCGGAAATCAGAAGTTTTGTGGTTTCATTCCTAATGGAGTGAAGATGGAGTAGCATCTTTTTTCAAGAAATTATTTTTATTTGAAAATATTACTTTGCATCTAGACTTATTGAGACGTTAAGCATTTTCTGTTATTGAAGATTCTTATTTTGATCGATATTTTGCTTATTTGCTGCCTTCATGGCATGGAGGGTTGATCTACTGACGGTAGGTTACGATCTCTGGTGATATAGCTTATAAATTTAAAAATAATTACTTGAACCATTAACACCTAGCTGAAAATTAGCGTTATTTTCTTGAATTGGGAGTTCTTATTCTGATCATTCTAATAGCTTAATTGGAAAAGCAGCTGACCCGAAATCAGAAGTATTGTGCTTCGATTCCTAATGGAGTGAAGATGGAGTAGGATCTTTTTTTCAAGAAGTAATTTTAATCTGAAAAATATTATTTTCCATCTAGTCTTATTAAGACATTTAACATTTTCTGTTATTCAAGATTCTTAACTTGATCGATGTTGTGTAGAGTTTCTGCCTTCATGGTTTGGAGGGTTGATCTACTGTAGGTAAGGTACTATCTCTGATGATATAGCTGATAAATTTAAAAATAAAGTCTTGAACCATTAACATCTAGCTACGAGGGTAGTTCAATAAGTCGTTAGAATGACCAACAGATGCCGAGCGAATCGCTCCAAATCATCTGTTTTTAGTCAGCACCACTCCCGACTAGATATATGGTGCAGTCACTGTCCACATCTTCTGACTTTACGTGTTTTTACAACCAATTGAAAAAAAAATTGTTCGTTAAGAAAAATGGAAAAAAGCGAGTTCAGAACTGTAATAAACATTTTCATTTAAAGGGTTTAACTCCATATGAGATAAAAAATGAATTGGACTCAGTTCATGGCACATCTGCCCCTGCGTTAGCAACGGGTTATAACTGGGTAGATGAATATATGCGTGGTCGTACATCAATAAGTGACGAACCATGTTCAGGAAGGCCCGTAGAAGCAAGTACTCCAGAAATCATCAATAAAATCCATGATATGGTGTTGAAGGATAGAAGATTAAAAGTGCGTGAGTTAGCTGAGGCCACAAGGATATCTGTAGGTGCAGTTGTTTCAATTCTACATGAAAAATTAGGCATGAAAAAGTTATCGGCAAGATGGGTGCCGCGTTGCTCTCAGCTGAGAATAAACGCAATAGAGTTGTTGCCTCTGAGGCTCTTTTGGCGCGCATAAGTCGGAATCGTGAGGAATTTTTTCGTCGATTTGTGACTGCGGATGAAACGTGGATACATCATTACACTCGTGAGACAAAGGGCAAATCCAAACAGTGGATTTCGACAGGCGAACCAGCTCCAAATAAGGCAAAGACCGTAAAGACAGCTGGTAAGGTTATGGCTACAGTTTTTTGGGATGCACGTGGAATTATACTTATTGACTACTTGGAAAAGGGTAAAACAATC
>NC_046662.1:126127561-126131839 GCF_010883055.1 Belonocnema kinseyi
GATCAAGTGAAGAATCTTGAATAACAGAAAATGCTTCATGTCTTAATAAGACTAGATGTAAAATAATATTTTTCAGATTAAAATTAGTTCTTGAAAAAAAGAACCTACTCCATCATCACTCCATTAGGAATCGAAGCACAAAACTTCTGATTTCCGGTCAGCTGCTTTTCCAATTAAGCTATAAGAATGATCAGAATAAGAACTCTCAATTCAAGAAAATAACGCTAATTTTTAGCTAGGTGTCAATGGTTCAAGTAATTATTTTTAAATTTATAAGCTATATCATCAGAGATCGTACCCTACCGTCAGTAGATCAACCCTCCATGCCACGAAGGCAGAAAATAAGCAAAATATCGATCAAAATAAGAATCTTAAATAACGGAAAATGCTTAACGTCTTAAAAAGACTAGATAGAAAATAATATTTTTCAGATTAAAATTACTTCTTGAAAATACATCCTACTCCATCTTCACTCCATTAGGAATCGAACCACAATACTTCTGATTTCCGGTCAGGTGCTTTTGCAATTAAGCTTTTACAGGGATCAGAATCAGAACTCTCAATTCAAGAAAATAAAACTGATTTTTAGCTAGGTGTTAATGATACAAGTATTTATTTTTTAATTTCTCAGCTATATCATCAGAGGTTTTACCTTACCGACAGTAGATCAACCCTCCAATCCATGAAGGTAGAAAATCTACACAATATCGATCAAAATAAGAATCTTCAATAACAGAAAATGCTTAACGTCTTAATAAGACTAGATGGAAAATAATATTTTGCAGATTAACATTATTTCTTGAAAAAAAAGATCCTACTCCATCTTCACTCCATTAGGAATCGAACCACAAAACTTCTGATTTCCGGTCAGGTGCTTTTCCAATTATGCTATCAGAAGGATCAGAATAAGAACTCTCAATTTAAGAAAATAACGCTAATTTTTAGCTAGGTGATAATGAGACAAGTAATTATTTTTTAATTTATCTGCTATATTATCAGGTATCGTACCTTACCGTCAGTAGATCAACCTTCCATGCCATTAAGGCAGAAAATAAGCAAAATATCGATCAAAATAAGAATCTTCAATAACAGAATATGCTTAACGTCTGAATAAGACTAGATGGAAAATTATATTTTGCAAATTAAAATTATTTCTAGAAAAAAAGATCCTACTCCATCTTCAGTCCATTAGGAATCGAACCATAAAACTTCTGATTTCCGGTCAGGTGCTTTTCCAATTAAGCTATTAGAATGATCAGAATAAGAACTCTCAATTCAAGAAAATAACGCTAATTTTTAGCTATTTGTTAATGGTACAAGTAATTATTTCTAAATTTATCAGCTATATCATCAGAGATCGTACCTTACCGACAGTAGATCAGCCCTCCAAGCCATGGAGGTAGAAAATCTACACAATATCGATCAAGTTAAGAATCTTGAATAACAGAAAATGCTTAAGATCTTCATAAGACTAGATGGAAAATAATATTTTTCAGATTAAAATACTTCCTGAAAAAAAGATCCTACTCCATCTTCACTCTATTAGAAATCGAACCACAAAACTTTTGATTTCCGGTCAGGTGCTTTTCCAATTATGCTATCAGAAGGATCAGAATAAGAACTCTCAATTTAAGAAAATAACGCTAATTTTTAGCTAGGTGATAGTGATACAAGTAATTATTTTTTAATTTATTTGCTATATCATCAGAGATCGTACCTTACCGTCAGTAGATTAACCTTCCATGCCATGAAGGCAGAAAATAAGCAAAATATCGATCAAAATATGAATCTTCAATAACAGAATATGCTTAATGTCTTAATAAGACTAGATGGAAAATTATATTTTGCAAATTAAAATTATTTCTTGAAAAAAAGATCCTACTCCATCTTCAGTCCATTAGGAATCGAACCACGAAACTTCTGATTTCCGGTCAGGTGCTTTTCCAATTAAGCTATTAGAATCATCAGAATAAGAACTCTCAATTCAAGAAAATAACGCTAATTTTTAGCTAGACGTTAATGGTTCAAGTAATTATTTTTAAATTTATCAGCTACATCATCAGAGATTGTACCTTACCGACAGTAGATCAACGATTTGGAACGACTAAAGGCATGCTAGATTATTACATGAAGATTTGTAGTACACTGATGGACATGAATTGGCACTAGAACAATATTTATGACTTGGTTGCATTATATTTTATTGTTGGTATAGATACAGCCATACATGATGTTTGTTTTCGCTATCCAATTCTTGTCGCTTATGAATACAGAGGTGCAGGCGCGAGCGAGATACGCATGTAGCGAACTACACAAAGTGAGTTGGGTAATTCACTCATACAGAGTTTATTGCTAAACGACAACTTTTTCGAGCTAGCTCGCTTAGGCAAATTTTTAATAGGATTCCACATTTCATATCATTGCAATACGTATATTGCATTTTTGTATCACAAGTATGAAGAAGATATATTTATAATATTTTAGTAAGTGCATTTCGTAGTCTTTATGATTACAGTACACGTGTTATATTATGAATGTAATCATAATTTTTTGACCTACGATCGTATGGTTAAATCAATTATACTGTTTCTATCAGTGTATAGAACTGTGTTTCGGCAATGAACTTTCTTGCTGGAAATAGGACTTTCGCGTCCAAAAATTAAATACACATTGTTTTCAAGGGATTGATTTAAACTCTTACTTTTAATATAGCGCGCGTCTGTTAAGTCTCGCGCTTCGTTTTTATTCTAAAAATAAGATTTTTTCATATTATTTTTATGGATGAAAGAAAATATCCTAAAAGTCTTCTTTTACATTTTTTACGTATCTCGCGTCTTTTGGGTGTAATATTGGATATCTTTTTTTTTGCATGTTTACTTACGACAAATAAAATATGACGATTCGTATTGAAAAATCGTTAAAAGAAATATTAAAGGATTTTTCAAAAGCTATAATTTTTCCTTGAGGCAATTTTTCTTATTTTGCATCGTTTGATACAAAACTTGAATGTGGTGGGTGAAATTTCAAACAATTTTAATTCTTTCTCAATCATAAATGATGAGAATGAGATAAAATATAACAAATTTGTATCTCTTTATTGGTTGAACATCTTTCGTCTATCAATTTGTTTTCGTACCGTTGTTATAACGTTTCGTTGTTATAAAATAACTTTTTCGAAATTACAGTTCCAACAGAGCAGCCAATTATTTCAACAGTACAAATCTGTCCTTAACCATATTATAAATTGCGCTTTTTTGTGCACGGTTTAAACATAAGGATATACTTGTCGTTTGTTGTTCTTGGAGTTTTGCTTATTAATGTAAATCTAAATTTGCATAGAGACATTAAACTAATACAGAGCAGTAGAGAAAAATTCTCTAAAACTTATGCGACCTAAACCAGTTCTGTGATCAGGAGAAATTTTTTCTTTATATAAATTGAATTTTCGCATTTTTCTCGGAAATGGTGCAAGATATCATAAATGAACATAATAACTTATTGTAGATGTTTTTTAACATTCTAGGATAACCAATTATTTTATTTTGATTTTATTGAACTATTTTGTTGAATATTCATCTTTTTCGTCCAAAAATACTTAAGCACTTATAACGGATTATTAGCAAGTATACCATAAATACTCTTGTAGGTGCTATAATCGGGCGATGGTCAATTCCGCCCCAGCTACCTGTGTTTGACTCATAAAGTTGACGATTAAAGAATTAGTATTCATTTTTATGTTCAATTTTATGTACAATTTTATGGAAAATTTTCCAGTATTGAAATTTCATAAATTTTGTTTATTGCCCAGACAAACGCATTTCTCAAACTTGTCCCTTGATAATTTTGCACTTTGCAAAAGGATGAATAGTTTCAGTCTTACCCTAATTTGGGAAAAATTTGGGAAAAATTTGGGAAAAATTTGGGAAAAATTTGGGAAAAATTTGGGAAATTCCGGATGCTAATATTTGGCTAGACTTGAAGCATCATAAATTTTTTTATTGCTTAACCAATCAGGTTGCTCAAAATTGTCCTTAAAACTGTACACTTAGCATGCTAGTCTCATTCGCCTTTATTCATTGATTTGGAATGCAAGTGAATTTTTTGGTATACTCTGCTATTGTAAAAAATTTTACTTCAACATCTATTGCATTTTGGAAGAGAAATGTCTTCGGAAGTTGCTCCAATTATTATTGAAACGACGTCTGAGAAAGGTAAAACTATTCTGATTGTAAATGATTTTAAATTCCACTTTAGTCGATTTTTAAAAACGGGAGAAGA
>NC_046662.1:126131939-126136691 GCF_010883055.1 Belonocnema kinseyi
TTCGGAAATTGGTAGCTGGTTACGTATTTGCTTCGGTTTAATGTTTTTAAATGACACGGAAGTCAAACATTTTTTCGCTTTTGAACTATTACCGATCATGACTTATGATGAGAGAGTGATAAATTTCGCGTATTATCTTATAGACACGTATCTAAAAGATGACTGCACTTTTCCGCCTAAAATCTGGTCCGAAAGAACTGCGGATCCAACCCGGACAACGAATGCGTGTGAATCGTTCCATTCTCGCTTTAACAATTCATTTTATCACATACATCCTTCAATTTTCAAAACTATTGAAACTCTGCTCGAAGTTCAAACGGGAACTTACTTCAAGTGCAATAGCATTGATTCACCTTTCCAGTACCAGAATTCTTACTACAAGAACAAGCGTGAATTTATTCAAAATCAGATTGATGGTTACGAACTCGGAAAGACTTCTCATTTCTATTTTGTAAAATCGGTATCTTCATATTATCGCATCCACTGAACTGATCGCATACGCTATTAATAAGATTAAGTGGAATTTATGCAATCATTTATAATCAGAACGTTTTTTCCAGATGTTAGTAGTAGTAGTAGTGGTATAATAGCGTATTTACAAATTAAACAGGCCCTTTTCAGGGCCACCAAATATTCTAAACGAAGGAACATATTATCTTTTGTCTCAAACATGTATAAACTTTTTTTCAACTCTATGAGTCAAACAACATATCGTTGGAATCGTTATAATTCGTAGATTTCGAATATCATATTTGTGATTTACTAAGTGGGAAATTTAAAAAATTTTATATTCCATATTTTAGGCCTCATTAGGAACAAATGCTCCCCGCTGACCAAGTTCACTGGCAGCAGCTCGACAGGGTCAGTAGACGCCGCGTAGTGGGGGAACGGTACACAGGTAGCTGTGGCGGAATTGTCATCTGCCCCTATAATCAATTGTGAGCAGGATGGAGGGCGGAGCACTTGAGGGATGCAGAACAGATGATACTGCCGCAGTGCCTGAGCTACTATTGCAGACTTACAGACGCGCTGTGACACCTAATCGGAGGATACATCTAATTCAAGATATTCTAAAACTCATTTCTAATAGCTAGATCATACCATATTAGAGTATAAATGATGGGTACACAATCGAAAACACCCCGATATAATACCCTATAATTAATGGTTGCCAAATCGCACAGTGAGATGAAATGAAAAAGCGAGGTTCAGAATGACATCTAGATTCTTGAATTTCATTTTCTATCTTCTAGACAACATTTTTCTAATACTTCTCGTCAAGCAAAATCAATTCACCGAGTTATAAATAGGAAAACAAATTGTCAACTTGTAAATTTAATTTTCATACAGAAATCGTACTGACAAATAATTGAAATTGAGAAATATTCACATTTTATAAACAAATGAACAAACGCACATTTTAGAGATTATAATGAATAGAAGAATTAAGGTGCTTCTTATCGCAAGTCAACTTATCTCTCACGAATCAGAGTGCACTTGTTTATATAATTCCTTTATATATAATTAAGAACAAACATTTCCTCTTGAATCTGTATAGCCACTGATCATCCTAAGAATGAAATCAAGCAATTTCAGATCAGAAATATACTTTAAAGTCGAATATTCCCTGTTTTTGATGATTTGTTAATACAATTTGTTAATAAGAAATATTGATTTTTTATTTTTCTTGAATATGGAACAAGATATCATAAGTGAATAAAATAACTTTTTCGAAATTACAGTTGCAGCAGAGCAGCTAATGCTTTTAACAGTATAAATCTGTCATTAACCATATTATAAATTGCGCTTTTCTGTGCACAGTTTCAAAATCAGGATACACTTGTAGTTTGTTTGTTCTTTGAGTTTTACTTATTAATGTGAATCTAAATTTGCATAGAGACATTAAACTATCACAGAGCAGTAAAAAAGATGAATTATGAAATTTTAGAATTTCAATTGCTGAAGAACTAGAAACATATGTCTTTACGTAAGAAGGGAAAACCCCCAACTTTTTTTTATGACAAAAACAACATTTTTTACAAATTTTTATTTATATAGAAAAGGTATTCTCTAAAATTTATGAGAGCTGAACCAGTTCTATGGCCAGGAAAAGTTTTTTCTTTATATAAATTGAATATTCGTATTTTTCTCGGAAATGGTGCAAGTTATCCTGAACGAACAGAAGAACTTATCTTAGACACTTTTTAACATAACAAACTAGTTTTTACCATTAATTCCTATATGTTATTGTCAGCAAAAAAATTAAAAAATTCCTTATGATATTGCAAATTTAACAAAAAATAGGTAAAAATGATCAGTCTTAATATTCAAGAAAACTGAAATATCTTAATTACGTCAAAAGTGATACAAGTTTAAAGAAAAAATTCCCATAGTTTACCTGAAATCTGTGCATTTTTTGCATTTAACATAAAATTATTAACATTATTTGAAAATGTGTGTTATATGAATGAGAAAAGGATGAAGTAACATAAAATTCTTCTATTTCTGAAAAATATGTTCAGAAATATTTCTTAGAATGATGCACAATGATAGTAATTCTATGTATACAAGAAGTCAATGCATGAATTTGCAAGACATTATGAGAATGAAAACAATAAAACAGACAAAACTTAAAGAGAAGACCTCATAATCAAATCTGATCATACATTTTCCTTGATAAGTTTTTGGACTTATTTGTGTATCTAGGCATGTATTCTCTACGCATGTATGCATGTTGTTGCATAGATGTATTCTTCTTGCCTCTAAGAATACAAAGTTCTATGGCAAGAGTAACCACTATTAAAAAATTGAATTGTTTAGATAAACTAGAAGATGGATGTGTATGTATGAAGGGTCTCAGAAATTTTTCAAATAACTAAAGCTGACATTAAATTGCAATTAATAGAGAAAATCTCTAAACACGAAGTAAAAGATTATTAATAATAAATAATTTTTTAATAACAATTGTATCGAAAACGCCACCGGTTTCGACTTTCATAAAAATCCGGAAATTTAATGAATTTTTTTAGAGCCTTTTCGTGTAATAAGATCATTAATTCAGCTCGGACTAGACTAGCAGTTTTGAGCTTTCTGCATACCCCTAATTATTATAATTAAATTTTAAGGATAAACTCATAAACTAAAAAAGTTTTATAAGCGAAAAAACATGTTCCGAAACCAGTTACTGAGGGTGATCCTACTGTCTCAATTCGTAGATAATATTCTTTCTATCGGCATTATTTTTGCACTTACACTTTTTTCTTATAATTCATAATCTTAACATCTACTTAGATAACTGTCAAGACTACAAATTAATTGCACTTTGTTCCTCGCCGACAGTTCGGAAGACGAAATTTGCCGGATGAAACGTTTGTATTTTCTTCGGAGAATATAGAGCATTCTCACTTATGACGTCACGCACTTCGAGCGGCCTTCGGGGAAATAGCCACCTCCCTATGTCCCTATAGTTTCCACGTATTGTCCTCGCTTTTTAAAATTGCTTTTGTTTTTTTCGAAATGCAGAGTAAATATTTGGGAAAATTGTCTGGAGACGTTAGGACCCGATATATCCAAAATTTGGAAAAAATCACAAACTTTGATCCGTATGCTCTTAAAGATATAGATTTTAGTGAAAATGTAAGCTCAGTGCCCTCGGTGATAATAGTGGATATAAGTGTCATATTTTATTCAATCTTACAGTTTTTGCACTGCTAAAAAAGCGAAAGCATACACAGTAAAAATAAATACTTACAGTTATATTCGACTTAATTTCAGATTTGACTTGAATTAGGGAAGTAGCTGAATTTAAGTGTGCAAACTATCTTGAATATAACACTAACTTTTCTTAAATGAGAAATCAGCATTTTTATACTGGAATAAAGTAAAGTATCCTCCTAAATTTCAATATTCAGTTCTGAAAGTAAGTTGAAGGCAACCTGAAATAACCTGTAAAGCTTTCGTCACCTAGAGTAAAGGACCTTTCCTGAATTTCAGGTTTCTACTACCTTGCATGACGTTACAAAACTCTGGCTCTACTATATAGCTCGTGGCCATTTATTCTAATCGCATTCTACTCCAATACTCCATGTTGCCTTGGTCAGTGTCGGATATGATACTATGTTTTCTATTTTAAGAGTTTTCGTTTCACAAATTAAAAAAAGTGCTGCAGCAAGATCCGTTCCAGTTATCAACCAATATTTTGATTATTAAACCCATCAAAATAATTAAATTATTACAAAACTTTTTACTTCTCAACGTGAGCGCCCTTTTAATACATTACGGAACGCAATTGTCTGAAGATTTTGGACCGCACCTGCCCCCAATATACCGTTTTTTCCATTTGTCCTAATTTTGCTGTATTTTCTTACAAGTTCAAACCCAACTTGTACATTTTCTAAAAAGAATAACTATTATATAAAAACAGCTGAGGAGTGTCGGTAAGGCGTGTGAAATTCCTAGTTTTTAGTTAGAATATTACCCTTAATTTCAGTAAGGATAGTGTATTAACTTAAGGTTACACTAGCTCTCAGTATAAATATATTCTTAATTGAAGAGCGAGCACACCTGAATTTCAGGTCATGCCTCCCTGAATTTCAAATAGGCCCGACCTGATTTTCAGGAATCTAATGCCCTTAATTTAATGTTCAGATGTACCAGGTGTATACATATGAAACCGGTATTTTTTCAAGAACAAAACACATTTATTTCAAGAGAATGATAACAAATATTTTATTCAAAGTATGCGCCCTCGCT
>NC_046662.1:126136791-126139551 GCF_010883055.1 Belonocnema kinseyi
ACGCCAATTAGCACAAATGGTAAGTTCCGACAGTGCCTACAAGTGTGCCTACTGGCCGCTAAATGGCAATACCGGTTTCATATGTATACACCTGGTAATTCTTAATTTCAGATTGTCTATGCTTCTTTTTGTGACACCTTAAAATAAGACGAATTTTCTACTTAAATTAAGTACTTCTTTTGCTGTGTTTTAAAGTTCGGAAGCTTACAAGTTTTATATTTTTATATTTATGTTTTATATTTTTATATTTATGAAATTGTACCCCTCACTTTGAACCCTAATTAAACAAGTTATGTGTACAGTTAGATATTACATTTTCACAGGAAAAAAGATCTTTCAAATAAAATACTTGTATTTTTGAAGAAGCAAATTAATTTTGAAATACAATTATGAAACTTAAATTAGTTAAAAGGATTTGTAAGCAAAATTTATATTCTCCTATGGCAAATAACCCTTTTCGGGGGCAGTAAACTTTTCCTTTTTAGAGTAGTTCCTTTTTCATAACCTAATTTTTGACAAGGCACCCAATCAGAATGATCCTTATTCGCCAAGTCAGCTGGAATGGTTATATGGTACAAACAAATTATCAACGATTGCAATAAATACAAATCACAAATAATTCTTCCGCTACTTGCACTTAAAGGCTCACGACGCAAAACACTCATCCACGTTTCCTTCTTTTCTTTGACAATATAATAAGTTCACTTGTTGACAGATCACTAGGCCCAGCACGAGCTTTTCCGATAAACTTTTGATTTTCCTCAGTTATGCCAATTGGAATCCGAAAAAATCTTGTGCTTAGGTGCACAGCATGTGTTTCTTACACCCTACTACGAAACAATATTTCATCATTTTTCTTCTTCTATTTTAAAAACGTCTCCGAAATTTGTCATCCCTATACTGGCAATGCATTTTCCCTTACAGGTATACCCCCGGAGGTTCGGCCCTTTGAATTGTTACGGCTTAACGAGAATGATCTATCCTTTATAGATGTCACGTCCTGAATGCGGCTCTGTGGAACGCCCAGGTATGTATAAAACTATCCAGTGCAAAGGTGTCGTATAGCGCTTCTATCGACGAGCTCAAGGTCTTCATGGATGCAGTTGAGTTTTCCTTGCTTTAAATAAACATTGGCGCATTTTTTTGACCCAAATTACATTCCTATTTTCTGAATATATCGTTCGACAATCCCTAGAGCTAGGTGTAGTTGCTCTTTGTTTTTAGCATAGATCTTAAGATCGTTCACGTAAAATACATGAGTGACCTTGTACTTTCGACCTGCAGGCGTGCCGCGAAAGCACCCTTCTGAATGGCGAAGTGCTAGAGATGGTGGCAATAATGTGTGGCAAAAAAGGAGTGGGCTCATGGTGTCGCCTTGAAACACACCTCTCTGTAAGCTGACCTTGTTAATTGTCACACGATTTATTCCAGATGTGATAGTAAATCTGGTTTTCCAAAGCGGCATCAATCTCTCTGTGCACCTCACGATTTGTGGACGAACCTTCAAGCTTTCCAAATGACAGATGATAAGTCTATGGGAGGCCGAATCGATAGCTTTCCGGTAATCAATTTAGGCCATCGATAGGCCTTTCGATGAGCAGGTTATGCCAGCATCCTGCGACGCCTTCCTTTAAGCCTCGTTTTTAATATATTTCTTGAAACACAGGTCCGACTGTCCGAAGATTTCTATTATTTAGGATAGCTGTGAATATTTTATACAGGTTATTCAGACAAGTGATTGGCCTGTAATTCTTCGGGTCAGCTAAGTTGCCTATTTTCGGCATGAGTATTGTGCGTCCTTCCACCAGCCACTTCGGAATTGGCTCTTTCGATTTTAAATATAAGGTGAAAATACGGGCCAAATGCTAATGGGTTGAAGGAAACTTTCCTAACCAGAAGGTCTTGTTACCATCTGCTTTTGGAGCGTAATAGTTCTTCATCTCTCTCAATACTTTCTTCACCTCCTCGGTAGTGATGGGTAGGAATTCTTCATCAGGTGTTATGAGGGCATAACACAGCTCCTTCAAGCTATTTATGTTGTAGGACTTTTCGTTCAGTCTATGCTGCAGTTCGTAGACTTCTCTCCAAAATACTTTGACCTTCTCTGGTTTGGGCGGAAGGTCGATATTAACTTGAGGCTCTTGGTAGAGTCTATATGGGTCATAGAAAAACTGATGATTTTCTCTGGCCCACCTCTCTCTCCGCTCTATACTTCCCTTAGCATCAGATATTATCCGTTCTTGCTCGAACTTTCGAACCTTAGCAGTTCACATCAGCTAAAGTTCTCGCTGCACTATATACACAAGAATCGATAGTCCAGAGGTCGGACTCTTCGGAAAATGTCCACGAAGCTAATAATCTATTTCAGCCAGATATTTAGGCTTGACAGAAACCTGGGTGTTGATGTTTTTCCGGCTCATAAAGGATCGCTCTTCCTCTATCGGATGTCTGTCCGCGGTTGGTCTTCATGTCAACTCTCTTTTCATGTAGCCATCTAGTTCTGGCTATGGTAGAGTAGGCGTTCCGCTCACAAAACCCCTTTTTGGAGCAGTTCGGCATGGTTTCGCAGACGTTGATGCGATAAGTGTGAGAGCTCCGGGTATTTCTCGAACCACAGAGCATGTAGCCGTGCCATGTAACTCCGTTTAGAGAACAGACCCGCATCGCAGCATTCTAGCAAGTCGTGATTCAGTCGCTCCGTCCACCTAAAGGTCCCGAGATTCCGCCGATCCATCGCATTGAATCCATCTGCATTGAACC
>NC_046662.1:126139651-126174820 GCF_010883055.1 Belonocnema kinseyi
CTTTCATGTTAGGACGAATGCACTCCGTAAAAACTAGGGCTCGGATGAAGGCTGACGCAGAACATTATTGCAACGGACTGCTTATAATATTTTTCAAGAGCCTGTAAAGTAAGAGCGTTTGAGGAGACAAACGAAGAAGCAGGATGAGTGGAGAGTGAAAAGTCGTGAAGAAGAGAAGAAAAAACAAAACGATCAAGCAAGGTGGCGGTTCGAGATCAAGCATAAGTGCAGATGCAACTATCGTCGCAGGCCCATCGAGGGCAATTGATGCGACGTAACAGGAAGTGATTGATAATCAATCAAGAAGAGTGCAAGGTATTACCGTAGGTCAACCAGCAGATGGTCCATCCTGGGCTACCGGTTTTGTCAGGTCTTCCACACTAAATATTTAGAATACAGCCGATAGGTAGGAATGTGAGAACTAATAATAATGATTCCGCGTTTATCATTAAAATCAATGAACGTGATCAATTTCTTACAAAATTCGCGACAATTGGGAGGCAGTTAGCATTTAAAATTCCACCTCCTGGACCAAGTAAACAAAAAGGATACGCCACAGCGTACCCTTGTTATATATACGTAGTATCCTTTCCATATAACGCAAAAAAACTAGAAAAACAGCAATATAGACATTTAACTTGTTGCGATTCCCATCCTACTTTAAATTTTCTATTAGAATATCACGGAGTAATTGCAATCGTCTTTTCGCCGCGTCAAAAATTTGAAAAGAAAGTCATAACTCCTGCTGAAGAAGACTTCAAAGGCATCCATAATAGCCTAAGTAGTATGCTGCTGCTGAAAGATGATACCGAATCCGAATATCAATAAATTAAAGGTTCATCTTAATGTCTTTTGGAGTTTTTGTTACATGACACGGAAGGGATACTATGTAGATACTATGGTGATACTATAAGGGTGCGCTGTAGCGTATCATTTCCGTTCATTCGGTCCACCAGGGGTTGTAAAACGTGCCATAAGTTTCAACATATAGATGATACTTTTGTGGTAGAAATTATCTGGATACTGATACCAGTCAGTATGTGTAAAAAATTAAGAAAGGGGTTTAACAGACGATCCCTCTATGAAATTAAAATTTCATCAAGCACATCTTTACTGCAAGCTATAGTTGTACCTGTAGCGAATGCTGACCTTTCGTCAGATAGAAATATCGCAAATTTTTAAAAGGTGTGAGAAAGTATGCGAAAAATATTAGGTAGAGTTCAAATTAAAGCAGCCCAAAGCTACGCGAAATGCTGATTTAATAATACCAGAGAGTGGATGTGATTTTCCTCAGCTAACTGCGTATCAAAACTATTTAGCAAGGCGAAACATAGCGTTGATGATATAGAATTTTAAAGATTGCGAGATGGGAAAAGGAAAAGCTTTTTACGATGGTACCTATGTAATCACAAGTTCAGGGGATGTAGTTAAAACAAAACATTTAATTATTATATAAAGGATACTTTTTAAATCGCTATGGTGCAATTTTAAATTTAATTGGTGCCGGAGAAGCAAGCAAATTTTGCTTACCCTGTAACAAGACATACCATAAAAAAGCCGATCACACATGTTCGGTGGGATGTGACGCTTGTTACTGTTTACCATTCTGTAAGACTAGCAGAAGCTCTGCTAATATAAATAATGATATTATATGTGGAGAGTGTCTCAGATACTTTTGTGGACACTCTTAACCACTAAAGTCTGACAGCACAAAAAAAGGGCTACGCATATATGTGGATTTTGAGATTGTAGTACGTTGAAGAAACTGCCCCAGTAAATACTTATGCTTCGTGATACCTCTTGAACTAAAAAAGAACTTAAGTGGATGTATTGATGTAGACTTTGATATAGACTCTGTAGCTTAATTTACAGAGTTTGCTATTCGCGATTTAAAACATTTTGAAAAGACTTTACATATTGCACATAATTTAAAGGGTTTCGATGCTCAATTTATCCTTGGTTATTAAATTAGAAAGCAGGGAACGGATGAGCATCCCAATTTTATTTTGAATGGAACCAGTATAATAGTAATTACTATCGATAAAACGCATTTTGTCAACGATTTAAACTATTTGCATATGCCCTTAAATGCTATGCCGGCTTCCTTTGGTTTAGAGGAAGCAAAGAAAGGTACTTTCCTTTGTCTGTTTAATGCAGCATAAAATTAGTCTTAGGCAAATTAGCCGGTGCAGAGTATTACTGTCTTGACACTATGTCTTCAGAGAGCCATAACATTTGTTGTAAGTGTGACGAAGAATGCATGCAATTAAATTACATTCTAATTTAAAACATTAAGTTAGAAGTTATTGCGTTAATGATGTTAACATCCTTCGTAAGGCTTAACTTTTTGATCGTTATTTATTGAAGAAGCGGATATATATAAACAATTAAAAAAACCTGTCGAATTGTTTTATCTATAGAGCGTGAACTAGAGCTAGAAATCATACATGCAGGTCGAGCTTCAGAATTTCAATTACCTGAAGGGGTATTAGTTGACGGTCATAATGATAATGACCTTGGAAATTAAACTGTTTATCAGTTTCATAGTTTTTATTGGGTTGGCTGCCCTTGATGTAACAACTTGAATCCCTATCAAAAAACTGGGTGTAGGGAGAAATTTAGAAAGTATAAATGACCTGATAATTGACAGGTGTGTCTCCAAATACGCAACGGTCCATCAACTCGACCCTTTAATGGCCTGGATTGAGTACCGGAAAGCTTTCCATTCAACCTCTCATAGTCATATCATCTGTCCGTTTGAAAATTTGAAGTTTGATCCACATATAGTGAAAAGCATAGAGAGATTGATGTCCCTTTTGAAAACTAGATTAACTAACTCATCTGGAAATTAGCATGTGACAGACAACAATGTCACGTTTCAGAGTAGTGTCTTTCATGGTGATACCAAGAGACCACTTCTTTTTTGCATCACACTTCTGCCTCTATATCTCGCACTACAAAATTCATCCGGATACCACCGTAGCAACATTAATCATCGTGAGCATAGGTTACTTATTTATTTTATATGGATGACCTGAAGATATATGTTTTCGCTAAAGAAAACATCAGAGTGCGTTAAATATCGACAAGAACTACACAGGGGAAATAAGTATGGGCTGTACAAGTGTACAAAAATTCATCTGAAGAAAGGAAATATTATTGGCGTTCCCAAGGGCCCTGAGCTTTTGGATATAAGTGTTATTAGACATCTTGACACTGCAAAGGCCTATACATACCTAGGCGTACCTCAAAGCCGCATTTAGGGCGTAACATCATTGAAGGAGTCTATCCGAAAAAGATACAACGTACATGCTCGCCGTGCCGATTCTACTTCAATCGTTCGGAGTAGTTCAATAGGCGAAGAACGAGCTTACGGCCCTTAATATCGTCACAAGTAAGATCATGCGTATGTATATGTGCTTGCATATCAATTCGACTGTTCCACGATTATGCATCTCACGTCGTCAAAGCGGACGCAAACTTCTGAATCTACAGTGTCTTCATAACTGCATTGTTCTAATCACAGGTTACATCGTTGCAAATGTCAGAGAGCCTCTTCTAAAAATGTTCAGCAACCTTAAGATGATTGGCAAAGGAGAGTTGCTTTAAAAAACAACGGAGCAAGCGGCAGAGACCTTTGGCCTGCACTTTAAATTAGAAGTGAGAAAAGTTCATTACTGCATCTAGATAATTTACTTCTAAAAGCGGAAGTCAACAATACAGAGGTCGAAAATTTTCGGCAACAGCTACTTGACAATAAATTACACGGGAACTTTCACAGAATCGTATAAAAACGGTCCTTTATCCAAGAAGCAAACATTTTCATTTCTCCGATCTTCAGGGCTTAATTACCTTATGGCTTAAGTACCTAGAATACATAGTATCTGGGTGTCCCGCCCAAGCAAGAAAGATGTATCTCTACAGGGCATAATTCTGTCCTAAGAGTGCTTTATTACCATCTTTGTCGCTCTAAAGGTGTTGGCTGTGAGCCTGCACTTTCAAGAACTCACTGTGAGATAGATAGATGGATAAAACGTTTATTTTCCGGCCTGGTGGCCGTAAAAAATTGACTTGCTTACACTTACATTTTTTTACAGAATTTTCTCACAGCTATCTCTTACAAATTACCATCCATCCATACCATATAACTAATCCGCTCGCTCCTATATCCTAACCTTCCTCGCTGCGCCTCACCTCGCCTCAAACACATGTCTCACTTTTTTCGCTATACCTCGCATTGCCAGTCTCTGTCTGCGCGACTAACGCCTGATACTTAACTACTATTTATAATATTTGCAGTTTTCTTACATCTACTTTCCCTCCTATTTACAATCCTTCTTTCTCCATTCCTCTTCCTCCTTCCTTCTCTTCTTCTCCATCTAAACGAGCACCCCCTTCACCCATGCTACTGCCCATTTGGCCCCTCTTTCATGCAACAATACCCCGATGCTTATCCAACTCCTTTCCACCCCTTCACATTGCTCCATCCAGTTCTCAACTTTTTCATCCCCCTTCCTGCACAATTCACATATTCTCTTCTCTATAGAAAGCCAGAACCTATTTTAATTCTTTCTGAAACTAAATTTTTCGGACAGCAGTCTCCGTTTTGCACTCGAGGCCTGACATCGTTCTCTAAGACTTCGAGAAACAAAATATATTTGTTTTGGAATTCTTGGCTACAGCCGACTACAAAGTGACTGCCAAGGAGAAGCAAAATAGGACAGGTATTAATACTAGACCTGTGCAAAATAATTCGATCCTATTTCGAACCAACATTTTATGCACTTCGATTGTCGAAAAATAAAATTCGATCCGTGCCACGTTTGGTTCGAATTTTTCAATTCGATCGGCCTGTCGCTCGAATGTGCAAAATCGAACTTCAACGCATGCTCTCGTTGGTTCGAATTTTTCGAATCGATCGGACCGTCGCTCGAATGTTGAATACCCAAATCCGACGCGCACTGTCGTCAATTTGAATTTTTCAATTCGATAGGTCCGTCGCTCGAATGTCGAAAACCAATCTTCGACGCGCGCTTTCATCGCGTCGGTTTCTTCGATTCGAATGGCTCGTCGATTGAATGTTGAAAATCCAATATGCGACTGACAAATGGCATTTTAAGTTTCTCATTCATAATTACGATTCCATAAATCTAAACCGATGCATATAGAATGCAGATTGAAGATCAAAAGAGACGTAAAGACAATTCTGTGTCAATGTGCTGATTACTATAACGCGACCTATATACAGTTCAACAAAAAAAACGTGTCATTAATTTTTAATTTATAATCAAAAAGTTCTTATGCGATAAAAAGTAACTAGTAATAATAATTCCTGATATGATATTCATGCTAAAATTTGTAGCATGTTTTTACAGGCTTTTTTCAATAAGTTGTATATCATTAAATTAACATTTTTATCAATTGTATCCAATAATATTTTTGTGCAATAATATAAAAAGATAAGTAGAATCGACTTTAATTTATTTTAACTAAAAGTTATTTTCAGATGGCATTTTCTTTTTAATTACAGCTGTTCTACAACTTAAAAACAATTTAAGAACAAATTTACAATAACTTATCATCATAAATTAAAATAATAGTTTAGAATGTCCCACCTAATATAATTTAAATAATAAAATTGATAAAATATTATAGTTTTCCAATTAGTCGCTTACAAAGTCGAACTGGTTAGTATTAAAACTTAAAATGTTTGTCATTCCAAGACTCTTTATTCAATCTTCTAATAATGAAAGCGTTTCAAAAGAAGAGCCTTCTAATTTCCATACGTTTTATTTTAAGGGTTTCAAGATAAACATTATCTGAAATTAAACATTCAAAGTGTGAAAGTATTAAATTTACAAACTTTAATTGTACAAACTAAATGTCCAGGGTTAACAACTCAGTGAGAAAAAAGAGTAAGCTTAAATTTTTTTTGCCTACATTTGTGTTGGTTGTATATTTAATATTTTCTTTTGTACCCTCTTGCTTGCCCGTCAAGGAGGAAATCAAAACTTCATCGCATCCCCCAGAAATTTCTTTTTTTTTGTTTTTCTTTGGCATATGTTTATACGTAGCTTATACTATTTTTATATTTTATTTTTTCATTTGCCCCCCCCCCCCTGTTTACGAATTTAGGGACAAAATTTATTTCGGGGAGCTAACTTCAAGCATCCCCTTGAAATTCAAATTTCTCAAATCTTCTTTTTTGTATACGTTTGTACGTAGTTTGTACTGTTTTTACATCCAATATTTTCGTTTGTACCCACCTAGTTACGAAACTACGGGGGAAATTTATTTGGGGGGGGGGGGGGCGGCTGAGAGGAAATATAAATTTCGTGCTATCCCTCCGAAATTTAAATTTTTAAATTTTTCCTTTTGCTAACGTTTGTACGTTGTTTGTGCTATTTGTAAAGTTAATATTTTTTTGTACCCTCCAGGTTTCCGGGCTAGTGGGAAAGTCGAAATTTCGATTCATCAATAATTAGTTAATATTTTTTTGTACCCTCTTGGTTTCCCGGTTTGTGGGAAAATCCAAATTTTGAGTCAATACAAATTTGGAAAATTTTAATGTTTTTTTTAAACTTTGCGCATAGTTACTTGCGGATATTATTAATTATTATTATTCATTAATAGTAAAAAATTTGAAAGTTTCAATCAAAATGTCGGATGAAAAAACGGAACTGCCAAATGTTCAGCCCTAGAACTTTTAAAGAAACAGAGCGGAAGAAGTACTAAACGGTGCATTTATGCAGTCTTCGAATATTATATTGGGACTGAGAACACACGTGGTGGAAAAGAAGTAAAGAAAGGTTTTTTACTCGTAACGAAAGCAGCGTCTCAATACTTGGCTGTACACGTCTCATCAGTGCTAAGCGAAAGATTATTTTAAATTACTGGTAATATTGTTACTCCAAAGAGAAAACGTTTGATTCCTAAGCATATGACACAGCTGTCTCTGCTTACAACCAATTTGCGCAGAAGGAAGATATCAATCCTTGCTTGAGTTGTTTTCTATCATTTAAATGTAAAGGTTTTTAGTATAACTCAGAAGACTTTTCATCCAGCCAAATCTTGGCGGACCAGTGCTGGCGCAGTACTTGCTGAATTGTTCATGTCATCGTCTAGCCAAGACTTGGTATATATATATACCTCCAAGCGGAGGTGTGAAAACCGCGCCGAAAGCTGAATGGCACCTGGGTGAGGTGTCTAGAACGGTGACTCTGGGACACCGGGCGACCTCTCAGAGTACGCAGCCTTATCCTTGCATGCGGGGCTCTACAAGGATGGACAAACCCCTTTCCCTAGCTTCTCGTGGGAACAACAATGACAACACCAAACATAGTTGTAGTAAGTGCGGTTCAAAACAACAGAACGCGCAGGGCTCCCAACAATGGGTCGACCAACAATGCCGACCAATCTAGAGCTGGGGGGACCAATGAAAATGGATTCAATGCGATGGATCGGCGGGATCTCGTTACCTTTGGGTGGACGGAGCAACAGAATCACGACTTGCTAGACTGCTACGATGCGAGTGTGGCCCGTAAACGGAGTTACATGGCACGGCTGCATGCCCTATGGTGCGAGAAACACCCCGAGCTATCGCACTTTTCGCAGCAACGTCTGCGAAACCATGCTGAACTACTCCGTAAAAGGGGCTATGTAAGCGGAACGCCTACTCTACCACAGCTAGAACAAGCCGGCAACAAAGAAAGAGAGGCGACACTAAGACCAACCGCGGGCAGGCATCCAATAGATAAAGAGCGATGCTTTACGACCCGGAGAAACATCAACACCAAGGTTTCTCTCAAGCCTTAAGATCTGGCTGAAGTGGATGACGAGCTTCGTGGACATTTTTTCGGTGAATCCGACCTCTGGGCTATCAATTGTTGTGTGTATAATGCAGCGAGAGCTTTGGCCGATGCGAACCGTAAAACAAAACCAACGGCTGATCATAATACCAAAAGACGAATGCATCAACTTGCCATAAAGATAGGCTGGGCAAGACAGTACGCGTCCCGCATTTAATATGTGATTGACTACATCACATCTGGCAGGAATTTTACCGCCAACGTTCGAAAGTTCGCGCGCGAACTCCGGACCCGTTATCACACACTTAACAAGTCAAAGCTGCTGACCATCAGACAGCATATTGTTGAGAGAATACGGATACTATCTGACGCTAAGAAAAGTCTAGAGTGGAGGGAGAGGTGGGTCAGAGAAGATCAACAGTTTCTCTCTGACCCATCTCGACTCTTCCAAGACCCTCCAGTAAATGTTGAACACCCACCCAAACCAGAGGAGGTCAAAGTATTTTGGAGAGAAGTCTACGAAGTTCAGCATAGACTGGACGAAGACTCAGAAAATATAAATAGCTTCAAGGAGTTATGTGTTACCCTCATAACACCTGATAAAGAATGCCCACCCATCACTACCGAGGAGGTGAAAAAAGTATAAAGAGGGATGAAGAACTATTCCGCACCGGGACCAGATTCTATCAAATCCTTCTGGTGAAAGAAGTTTTCTTCAACCCATAAGCATTTGGCCCGTATTTTCATCTCATATGTGAAGTCGGAAGAGCCGATTCCAGAGTGGTTGGTGGAAGGGCGCACAATACTCCTGCCGAAAATAGGCAACTTAGCTGACCTGAAGAACTACAGGCCAATAAGTTGTCTGAACACGCTTTATAAGATATTCACAGCTATCCTAAATAATAAGATTGTTCGGGCAATTGAACCTGTGTGGCAAGAAATTTATGAACAACGAGGCTCAAAGAAAGGCGTAGCCGGATGTCGGGAGAACCTGCTCATCGATAGATGTGTCTGCCAAGATGCAGCATTCTACCAGCGTGACCTATCGATGGCCTGGATTGATTATCGGTAAGCATTCGATTCTACATCCCATAGACGTATCATCTGTCTTTTGGAAATATTAAAGGTTCATCCGCAAATAGTTGGGTGCATAGAGAGATTGTTGCCGCTTTGGAAAACCAGATTTACTATCTCATCTGGAAAAAATCTTGTGACAACTAACAAGGTCACGTTTCAGAGAGGTGTCTTTCAGGGCGACACCATGAGCCCACTCCCCTTTTGCCTTACATTATTGCCACTATCTCTGGCACTGCGCCATTCCGACAAGTACTTGTGCGGCAAACCTGCAGATCGAAAGTACAAGCTCACTCATGTATTTTACATGGACGATCTTAAGATCTATGCTAAAAACAGAAAGCAACTGCATCTAGCTCTGGGGATTGTCGAACGATATACTAAGGAAATTGGAACGGAATTTGGCTTAGACAAATGCGCCAAGGTTTATTCGAAGCGAGGAAAACTTAATGGCATCCCTGAAGATCCTGAGCTCGTTGATAGAAGCGCCATACGACATCCTTGCACTGGAGAGACTTATACATACCTGGGCGTGCCACAGAGCCGCATTCAGGATGTGACATCTATAAGGGATACGCTCCGAAGCAGATACAAACGTCTCATCCGACAGATTTGGTCTTCGGAACTGTCGGCGAGGAACAAAGTATCTGCAACGAACATGCTTGCCGTACCGGTACTACTCTATTCGTTTGGAGTAGTTCCATGGAAGAAGAACGAGCTCAGATCTCTTGATATCGGGGCAAAAAAGGTTATGCACATGAACAAAAGCATGCATCTTAAGTCTTCCGTTCCGCGACTGTACATCTCACGCCGTCAAGGGGGTCGCGGAATATTGAGTCTTGAATATCTTCACAACAGGATTATTCTGGGTACAGCACATAGAGTTGCAAATGGAAGAGACCCTCTTCTTAAAATGGTCAGGAATCGCGAAGAAGTGGGCAAAGGAGTATTTCTATACAAAGCAGCGGAGGAGGCTCCTGAAACAGTCGGACTTGACTTCAATATTAGGGGTGAGCAAAATGCATCAAATCTAATCTATCTCGAGTACTGACTCCTGAAAGCCCGGATTAAGAAAGCACAGGAGAAAAACTTTCGTGAACAGCTCCTCGATAAGAGGATGCACGGTATCTTCCACATAAATGTGAAGGATCAGTCAATGTCTTGTGAGCTAACGTTTGCTTTCCTTAAATCGCCCGGATTGAAGTCTGGTACAGAGGGTTTCATTTTTGCATGCCAAGACGGTGTCATTTCCACCTTAACATATCGTCGCCACATTTTGAGCTAAGACATTCCCGATGATAGCTGCAGGGCGTGCCATGTACACCCCGAGCATTTAGCTCACATACTATCTAGTTGTTCAACATACTGAAGTATAAAATTGAACTGCTCGTAAAAAGGTTCTAAATTTATCCATACACTTTTCATAGAAATAAGGATTTAATGCTTGATTTTTTATCGCGTATCCGAGACCTAGCTACAAGTTCGTGACTCTTTTACGGTTAAATTGTTTCCGTGTGCTTGAGTTAGAGTTTGATGAAAATTAGCATAGATGATATTTTTGAAGATTCGACTAATGTTAATTACAATTTTTTAGAATGTTAGTATTATATGTCATCTCTTTATAGTTTGAACTGCACAGGTCTAAGGGAATTATGATTTGCTTCCCCAATGCAAACTATAAGAATATATTATACATCTTACTAATTCTTTTGATTTTAATACATTTGCTACCAAATTTCAAGATATCTTATTTTCATAATTAAAAAAAATTGCAACTTAAACCAAAATTATATTTTTTAATTTTAATTTTATATTCGCATTTTTATTGCAAAAACTGAGCATAAGAAAATTACCATGGTTTTCGGATTCACAGAAAAATATGTTTAACTTGCCAAAGTAAAAAGGCATAGCAGTTTTTCAATTTTAATAACAATACGTACACGGAGAGAAATTTCAGGAGATTAATTCACGGTACTATTCGTTGATTTTATTACGAATTTGCGCGAGAACTAAGATATGAAAACCCTTGCTTTATAGCATAGGTCTCAAAGTTTCAGGCATTAGACCACGCTTCTTTGTTCTCATATCTCGAATTCTATATTTTTAGATCATAGATTTCGAGACTTTAAATCATGTAAAAAATGTAGCTATAAAATCACGTGCTTCCGTCATTTAGTCTCTTAGAATTTCTCTCCGTGTAGGAACTATTCTCAAAGCGCAAGTTTACTTAACTTTAAAAACTCACAGAAAAACGCTGGGGCTCAAATTTCATTGGTCTCACAATACGAATTTTTGAAAATTTTTAGTCTCATATTTATTTCTATGAACCTAGTTGCAGATCTGGGCACACAGAAAATTGCCGATCCTCCAATGTACACCGAAATCGATGTTCAAGTGGGTTGCAACAAATTGAGCCGCACAGCTTCATTCGGAGAATCTAGGGGAAAAGCATCATTTGGACAATGTTTTTCTCATCCAGGGAAACGTGAAGTGTCGTCTACAAACTGTCAGTCACCTATCAAGATGATTTTTTCGGGTGTTATTTTGGTTAAATAGATGTTGATAAGCAGGTAAGTTATAATAATAATGACCTAACTTTTAATTTCCCCCCATTTACCAGTGACTATTAGTGTTTAGGAATAAAAATTGTACTTGGCGTGATATAATATCCAAATCTCTGGTTAGGCAAAACCTATATGACATTCAAACCACCAAAGCCGGGATGTAAAAACTAATTCATGACCGTCTGCATCGAAATTTGATGCTTGGGCGTTCGAACAAATTTCCACTAGATTTTCTGCGGAAGTTTGAAGTTATCTAATCCTGCAGTTGCTAATTTCATACATGAAAAATAAGGTAAATACAATTGTATCATAAAAACAGAAATTTGTTTTTCACGATGAGGAGGCATGTAAAGTTTCATGAAACTTTAGCCTGATAAAAAGTTTGGTGAAATATTGGGGTTTTTGTGAAACATTGTAATATTTATAAACATGGCGGCGGGAAATTTTAAACTGATAAGATACAATCCTTACCTGACCTTAGAGACCAAAATGATATGCGCATGCACAAAATAATTTCTCTTCTCATCCCTATGTTTCATGAAACATATGAAACTTTTACATGAAACGTTTTCACGTAAAAAGATTCCAGTCCTATGAATCTAAAAACAAAATGATGGCTTTATTTTAAATGTTGACGGCTATGACTAACCTAATATTTGGAGGTAGCATTAGGAAGTCATAACTTTATTCTAAGTGACAAGTATGCACTCTTAAATGACAGAAAGTTGAAAATTAGGAAAATATTATTGCAGTTAATTTCCTTATTAACTATTATTTAGTCTAATATCGCAAAGCGCATAGTTGCTTTTACAGGTTTTCAGGTGGCTCACAGCGTGGTTCAGCACTCCACAACTCGGCGTGAGCCAAAATTCAGTCTCTAAATGATACTTTGCCTGCTGGTTTTGGAGTGCTACACCGCACTGTCAGCAATCCGAACACCTGTCCAAGCAATTATTCTTTCTGCGATATTAGAGTAAATGATTGTTAATAAGCAAACTAATTGGAATAATATTTACCTAATTTTCAACTTTCTTTCATTTATCAGTGTATACTATTCACTATGAATACAATTATAACTTTTTAATGCAACTTGAAAATCTTAGGTTAGTCATGGCCCTCAAAGTTTAAACTAAAAAGCATGCATGTATAAAAAAAGTCATGACCGTCTACATATACAATTCGATAAATTCACTTGAACCACCAGCTAACTTCACTTCGTTAAATGCAGAAAATCTAGAGGAAATTTCTTCGAACGGGCCCAGGCATCAATTTCGATGCAGACGGTCACGACTCAGTTTTTACATCCCGGCTTTAGTGGTTATTTGGAAATAAGATTACGCAAAGTATAATTTTTATTTGAAGACACTGATACTACCCGGTAAATGGGAGGAAATTCAAAGTCAAGGAATTATTATTGTAACTTACCTGCTTATCAACATCTATTTGACCCAAAGAACGCCCGACAAAATCGTCTTGACAGGTGACTGACAGTTTGAAGACAACACTTCACGCTGCTCCAGATGAGAAAAAGCACTCTCTGAATGTGGAATTTCCCCTAGATTCTCATAATGAATCTTTGTGGCTCAAATTTTTTGCAACTCAATTGAATATCGATTTTGGTTTACTTTGGAGGATCGGTGATTTTCTGTGCTTTCGATCCTTTGATATAACTTCAAAATATTACCTTCGCAATGACTATAGAAATTCATAAGAAAAATAAGGATAATATATCCTTTAGGTGATATTATAGTTAACACATCTTATGTAGTCCTCTTCTTGTTATGAGTTTAAACGAGTGTCGGCTTAACTCTGTCTAATCTTCATGTGTAGTACTGCGCCAGCACAGACTGCCAATACTGTCTGACAGAACTGACGCAGTCGCGAAAGTTAGTACCGAACATAGTTATTCTCCCAAGGATCTGCCAGCACTTCGCCAGTACTGGCGGTAACTATTGGGCTGGCGCTGCCAGTGCTAGCGCAGTACTGCGCCAGTAGTCAATTTTCTATTGCGTAATATATTTACATCGAGCTACGCGCTTGGTCATTCTCCCACATTTTTGCATAGGACTTTCAGAATTGAAGATCAAATTTGTTTATTTGTAATTTAATTTTTCATTGCATTACATCCTATGATGAAATAATTACCATAAAATTCGTAGCTCTTTTTTGTGTGAATAACTTTTGTCTTTATGTTTATTTGATAGGTTGTGTCGTTTCTCAAAAAAATAGAATTTTTATTTCTTATGTTGTTTTTTACAAATAAAACAAAAATTACACGTCATGTCAAAAACTGATTATTAAAAAATTTGTTAATATTTGTCGGTTCATCATATTTTGTATCTTACATAGATTGACTGTGAGGTGGACTTTTTTCTTTTTCGTGTGATGAAAATTTGGATTTTCAATTTTTCAACAAAATGCAGAAAGTTTTTATGATGATCTTGCATAGCTTTGAAAAAGCAGCGTTTTTATTATCTGAACTCTCCTTGTATCGTGCGCTGTTTCGCTTAAACTCCGATCATTTTCTCGTTAACAAATAAATTCACAAAGATAAATTAGCTGACTTTCCGTGTACTACAAATAGCTGTACGCATAATGTGAAAATATAAAAATAAATTTTCTAAACAATTTTAAAAATTCTTTAACTTTTTGAATTGTAATCAAAAATAGATGGCTAAACCAAGCTTGTCCTTTCCTTTTGCATTTCAAAACCGTGTGTCGAAGCTTAGTCTAATCTGATTATATATTCGAAATTTATCGTGCCTACAAACCTCCACTACTACTACAACTACAGACAGACGCCTTTGTAGAAATTGTTTTTTCTGACACAGGTGTATTTAAACGTGGAGATTCGATGAAAACTGACCAAGTAAAATTTTACATAACACTAATACTTTCTCTTAATTTTAAAATTAAATAATTTTTCATTTTAAGCATTCAAAATTGAGCGATTAAAAAAAAGTTTTAAATTACATACCTTTCAAATGTATATATTGAAAACTCAATCATTTTGAATTTAATATTAATATAATCCAACCATTTTCGATTGCAACTCCTAAAAATTGTAGAAATTTTAATTTTTTTAAATAAAAGAGTTTTTAAATTTTAAAATCTACAATTAAAAGTTATGCATATGTTAGGTTTCACGATTTCTTACATTTAGAATTAAAAGGTTTTAACTTTTGATCTTCTAAATCACCAAAATTTTAAAACTTTTATACACATATAACATTGAAGAATCTTCAATATATTCAAATTTTCGTGACAAATGACTACAAAAATGATAAATAATCTAAATTAAACAAGTCGCCGACAAATATTAAAATTGCACTAAGAATTATTCAGATATTTTAATATTTATTTAAAAATATAATTATTGTTTATTATATTCCATATTACTTTAAAAAGCATATATGCACTTTAATCTGTTAATTAGACCACTAAAATTAGGAAAATGTTATAAGCGCGCATAGTAAAAGAATACAAAATGACAAATTAGTACACTCAGAGACATTTTCTCTTACGCCGAAAGGATTCTTTTTGACACAAATGGAAGTTCCTCTTATATTTAAGATTGAGAGGATTTTCATTTCTGAACAAAAGGATCTTTTTGCAGAAAATATGATCCTTTTGCGACAAGATTCACAAAATATTGCAGCCAAATGACTCCGTTTGTTTAAAAAAGATTATCACGTGGTTCGAAATAAAACAGTGAAGAGGACTGTTATAAGAGGAATAATATGTACAAGAATTGGAAGGATATGTATTTAAAATATAAAAATTCTTTATTTTGTATACACATACATTTTTTTGAATTGAAAGCGTTTTTCGAGAAAAGAGATATTATGTTTTAAAATTCTTCAATCTGTTTTCATATTTTTATAGTTGATTAATTTTTTGATGGGAACTACCGACTGCTTTCGATTAATTGATGGACTATGCTCACCTAATTGAAAGAAAGTATGTGAAAAAGTGAATCACTGATTCATCGTAGCACGGATCGAATTTCGGATTTTCGACATTCGAGAGAGGGTCCGATCGAATCGAAAAATTCGATCCGTTGATAGCACGCGTCGAAGTTCGGTTGTGAAAATTTGAGCGACGGGCCGATCGAATTGAAAAATTCGAACCGACGACAGTGGGCGTCGAATTTCGGTTTTTAACATTCGAGCCAGGGTCGAATCAAATTGAAAAATTCGAACCGACGATAGCACGCGTCGAAGTTCGAGTTTGGAAATTCTAGCTACGGGACGATCGAATTAAAAAATTCGAACCGAAGACAGTGGGTGTTGAATTTAGGTTTTCAATATTCAAGCCAGGGTCCGATCCAAGCAAAAAATTTGAACCGACGATAGCACGCGTCGAAGTTCGGGTATGGAAATTCGAGCGACAGGCCGATCGAATCGAATTAACTGATCTGAAAATGAACGCACGCCAAATTGAAAATACAATATTTGATCCAACAAAATGCACACGTCTAATCAAAACCCCAAAGGGAGCTGGAATGACTTTTCCCCAAATATTCGTTTAAAGTAATTGTACTTGTGATCAATGCTCTCGGAGGTGCGAAAGGACACGGAGATTTAACAATTACTTTTCTGTAAATTACCTGGAACTGTTCAGTCATGATTATAGAACTGATAATGAATATGGAAAATCGGTGCCGTAAAGGATCAAAAGGATCATTATGAATAAGTTGAAGAGAAACTACATCTAAACTGTGTGAATTAAGATTCTCGGTCGCTTAAAATAACAGAAATCTACTGTGTTTTAAAAAATAATGACGTGGCAGCGCGTTACACATGAATGTTTCGGAAACAGTAGCGACAAGACAATAAAACTGCGTTAGTGTATGGTGCCAAATTTGGGTGAAAGTACCAAAAGATCGTAATTTTTTTTGTTTCATAATTTTTTTTCGAGCCAAAAGAGTATTGGGACTCAAACCTCACGATGATCAACGGTGATTGGAATAGTTTAACTGCCTAAAAACCTTTTGTCACCGATCTCAAATAGACATAACCTTCGGAAAATGGAAGATACAATATAGCGGGTTCAAAAGGGCGGACATAAAATTTTGGAAAATCCACGATTTTCGTTCAACTCTGTATTCCGGGGTTTTCGTGAACGCTGCTTATGAATCTGACATCGAATTTTCGGATTTCAAAATAGTGGACATAAAATTTAAAAAACGCTACGATTGTCGCATAACTCTGTACTCGGGGGATCTCGAGGTCGCTGATTATGAATTTAACATCGAACTTTTGGAACTCGAAATGGCGGACTCGATAAGGCGGACATAAAATTTTTGGAAACTCGATGATTTTATCACAACTCTGTACTTTGGGCTTTTCGAGGTCGCTGATAATGAATTTGACATCCAATCTTTGGAATTTAAAATGGCGGACCAAATATAGCTAACGTGAAAATTTTGAAACTCTAGGATCTTCGTACAACTCTGATCTTGGGGTTTTCGAGGTCGCTGATTATGAATTTGACATAGAATTTTTGGAATTCAAAATTGCGGACTCAATACGGCGGATGGCGATGGTAGTAAGAATAAACAAATGAATGCTGCAGAAACTTTGTATCGAAACTCTTCCAATCAACAAACAGCGGAATGTTGACAGTGTCTTTTATGAACTTGATCTGTATATAGTGTATGAAAAAATGAAGATCCAATAAAAATGACCCGACGTTACACGGCAAGCTATTAATTTGTTCTGTTGCAGAATAGTGCTGCATCACAACAAATAAATGTCTAATGTTGAGTCTTCATCTGTTTCCTGCACTATATTCAGATCGAGTTTGTAAAAGACACTGTTAATATTTCGTTGTGAATTGATTTGAAGTGTTACGATACCAAGTTCCTAAAGGATTCAGTTATTTATTCTTACTATCATCGCCATGTCGCAAAGCAAACGAAAAATATGCTCTGTTTCTACGCATATAGAGTATGTGGTGGATACATCAGAGGATGGTTTCGGTGACGTAATTACTTTGCGAAGTACAGACTATTCTGGCTCTGAAAATTCGGATTCTGATGCTGAATGGGACAAAAATTTTCCGAAATAACTTATAAAGAAGCTTGTAAGACTTACACCGAAGATAAAGCCAAACTAGAAGGAAATAATGATTTCTGTTCGGTAGATGGTGAAAAATATACCCCGATGTTATTAAGGACAATATTTCACTGAAAGAATCCATGAAGAAAAATATTCGACACAGTGAGCCTGTAAAACTTTTTGAAATGATCTTCTTCATTTAAATAAAACAATTCGTCATTCATGCACGTTAAGAGAATTACTTTCAGTTACAGTTGCAAGATTTAAATACTTCTCGAGGAATAATCATTCTAACTTCCGTCAATAAGAGGAAGTCTCAGAGAGACAATTGGCTGAAAGGTTCATTTATATATTGTGACGTGTTCTCTTCTGCGATGTCACGCCAAACGTCCGAAGAAATCAAGTCTCGTTTGAAGTACTAAAAAACTAGACATCTTGACGCCAATGATAATGCGTGGCGCATTCGTGAATGACTAAAACTATTCCAGAGAAAAATCATGAAGTTTGGCATATAGAAGAATGCTCTGTACATAACCTTAATGATGACAAAATTGTATGCAAGAACGTCATTGAAACAACTCATTCGAGGAAAGCCCATAAAGACCGTGGGCTCACAACGTAAATGGGAGCGTGATACCAATTGTATCACGTTTTTTTTAGCGTGAGGCCAATTTTCACATGAGATGTTCGTCTGATGACGAGGAATGTAAAAATGGGTGCCTGGCAGGTATGAGTGGATGCGTTTACCTGTGGCGACTTGTCAAAGGTGCGAATTTTTGGCAGTTAACTAACGTGACTCGGATAAGGTTGAAAATTGATGTACATGTAGGGGCTAACATTAGAAATAGCACCTGCGCATTACCAAGCACTTACCTGGATGCAAAAGTGTTGACAGGCAGCTTCGAAGTTGCCGGACATTCAGGTGAAATTTCTTGAAATTAATTTTACAGGAAAAAATTTGAAACAAAAGTTGCACTTACCATGAATTAAAGAAATACCGTAACAATAATAAGCCCTTTTTATTGACAAAAAGTGATTTTTAGAAAATTATTAAAAGACAAAAGGTACTCTATTACAGGTATACTCCAAGATGAATAAGAAGTATTTCATCAAAATGTTAATATTTACCAGGTTATTCGCATTATCCCTTCTTTTCCCTATTTTTTCTATCACCTGCTGAATCTTTAGCAATTTAAAAGAAGGTGTGCTCAAAATTAGTACACAAAATAGGGAAAAGAAGGAAAAATGCGAATAACTTGGTAAATATTAACATTGTGATGAAATACTTTTTAATAATCTTGGAGTATACATGTAATAGAGTACCTTTTGTCTTCTAATAATTTTCAAAAAAATCACTTGTTGTCAATAAAAATAACTTTGTATTGTTATGGTAATCTTAAATCGATGCTTTCTCCAAATATATAAATTTTATCAAAAAATGATATACCAATGAAAATATGCATCTCTGCGAGTGGGCCAACTTCTGTTTCAAACTTTTACCTGTAAAATCAGATTTCACCTGAATGTCCGGCGACTTCGAAGCCGCCTGTCAACACTTTTGCATCCAGGTAAGTGCCTGGCAATGCGCAGGTGCTATTTCTAATGTCAGCACCTACATGTACACCAATTTTCAACCTTATCCGAGTCACGTTAGTTAACTGCCAAAAATTCGCACCTTTGACAAGTCGCCACAGGTAAACGCATTCACTCACACCTGCCAGGCACCCATTTTTAAGTTCCTCATCATCAGACGAATATCTCATGTGAAAATTGGCCTTATCCGTGTCACGTTCTCATTTACGTTGTGAGCCCACGGTCTAATACGATTAGGCTTGAAATTGTGCGCGAAAGATATTTTAATTTTATATTTACTTTGACAATTATTTCACAAACTTGGATCTCATTGTGCGTTTGAGGAAGCTGGGATTGAAATGTACAGGTACGATCAGGGACAATAGGGTAAGAGAATAATGTCATAGATAAGAGAGCTCCAAGAGGCGAGTATGTCGTGAAACATCCATCTCTACAATAAATTGATGGGAGGAGTTCATCTCCATGATGGACACTGCAATAATGTGCTTCCCAGAATTCGTTCGAAAAAATGGAGATGGGTCGTTTTTATAAAACTGATTCAGGCCTCTGTTGTGAATTCTCTCCTAATAAACAATGCTGCCGGACAAGGCAACAATAAAGTCGGAACAAAAGAATTTGCAGGATCTATTGCTAAGAGCTACCTGAGGAAAGGTCCGGAGAAACGGGAAAAACGGGGAAAGCAAATTTTTAAAGAGCATAACCAAAACTATAAGGAACAATTGTTTTCGTTTGGATATTTCTCTTTTTCAAACATAAAAATGAGACTTTAAAATATGTTAACAAATTTAGTTTTTGGTCGTTATTGGGTTAATTAAAAATTTACTAAAAAAAGTCCTTTATTTATGAAATCTGTTAAGTGACTTTCGAAAACCAAAAATGTATAAACGTTCGCTTTTATCACACAATAGATAAGGATTTAAGTTTGTCAGTGATGTATGGAAGTGGGTTTGGAAGGAGTAGATTTATACAATTTCACTAAAATGTAAATGAAATTGCCAGGGTAATTAGATCGAGAGCTGTTTTAAAATTTAAATTAGCTATAAATCCCACATTTTCCCATTTTTCTTCATGAAAGTTATTCCTTTTAAAAAATATAGGAAACCTACATAGAATTATTTAAATAAAAATAGTAAATAAAAATCTGATCAAACCTATGAGAATTGAAGGTGAATTTGAAATTATTCAAATTAAATTATAAAAGTTTTAATCATTAAACCAATTAACTGAATGGTTTTCAATGGGATTTAAAGTAAATGAAGAAACTTCGGAAATTCATATAGATCTGAATTTAATAATGGTGAGCCCTTGAATTTATTGTTTTAATTTTTTAAGAAAAAAGTAACTAAAGTATTATTTTCATTTAAAACCAGTGATTACAAAGTTTTTTATGTTTATTACATATTATAAAGATATTGAATGTAGGGTGTTGAATTATGTTATAGGTAGGTAAATGAGTTTATCCCTGAAATTTTATATCATTTCCATAAATGTATATTATTACAATTCGTAACTTGCATTGGTATCAAAACAGACGAAATTCCATTGTCCCGTTTAAAAAATTTGAAAATATTTTTTGGAATTCATTTTGAATTCACCATAAATTATTATTAGTTGATCCTAAATTTTTTTACATTCTTCTAAATTTACTCAATTCTATTCAATCGATAAAGTTTTTTTTAAGTTTTTACTTCTTTCATCTTGAAGTCTTTAAAACTCACCCTAAATTTGGAGAAATTTGATCAAATTCTTTTGAAGATTCTTTAATTTTTCTCAAATTAATTTCAAACGCATTTTTGAATTTATTGAATTAAGATTGTACAAAATGTAGAACTGATTTATTTTTAAAGTGGTTAGTTTAAATAAGTTTGTTTTGGAAATGTTATATTACATTTTTTTAAACTAACTAAAAATTGTACATGTCAATATTTTTTCAAATATTATTTTTATTTTATAAGGTATTATCTAAAAACCATTCAGCTTCTATGTTTTTAATTTTTTTAAGAATGACTGCGTATCAAATTCCTTGATTCAGAAAGTGCACTTTTAATACTTTGAATCATAATTTTTGTTTATTTTTCATGTTTTGAATTTTAAAATATAAATGAGAAAAAACCCTCTTTGGAGACTAAAAGAACTGGTAAATTTTGACATGCTGAAAGTTACAAAAAAATGGTGTGTCGTATGAAAAAAATAGGTGAAGGGAATTTTGTAGCTACGTTTTGGAACCTACGCCCTTATGAATATCTTAATTTATCTTGTACCGTTTCTCTAAACAGTCAATTTCATTATTTATAATGTTAGTTTTTACGATTAAAACGAAAACCACACGTTTTATCAAGAAATTATTTTCAAAAAATTTATTAGATTTTTTTTGTGAAACAACCTTTTCCTTATATCTTGTGTCATTTTACCATAAATTTAATTTTTTATTTTTAATGTTGTTATTTACGATTAAAATAAAAACTACCAATCCAATTAAAAAAAACATTAATAAAAATTGTTGTTCTCTACTTTCGCTAAAAAAATGTTATCTATTTATTTTTTCTTAGCTTGTGTCATGAGTCGAAAAAATTAGGTTTTGTATTTTCATTGTTCTTTTTGTAAATAAAACAAAAACTACGTGTCCTATAAAAAAGTGATTAATAAAAAATTTTGTAGATATTTTTTGGATAAATGTTCGCAGGAAGGTAGGTAGGAAGGCATTTCGGGCGTACCCTTTAACTCTTTCAGACTATCTCGGGACTCATCAAACCATAAATAATCAGGGCCGTGTGAATCATTTCTGTTGGAATTTTGTGTTAACTTTTCCTTTTGCTGTTGCATTTTGACCATTTTGCTTTGAAGAAAAAAAATCCCGGACTTTTTTTGTGTCTTTCTCTGCTCACAAATATTTTTCACGGTCAATGAACTAAAAAAATACGAGCTCTAAGACTAAGCGTTTTTCCAATTGCAATAATAAAAAAAAAACTAAAAAAATAAAGTATTCGAATTGAAACTTTTGAATTTAAAACTTTTTGAATTGAGGTTTTACAATTTTTCTATCAAAAAACTTTTTATTCGAATGCTCAATAAATTACACTCATAAAATAGAAAGCAGTAACACTTTTCAATTCAACGAGTTTGAATGAAATGCAGATAAACTGCAAATATAGAATTTTTAACTGTTATAAATTATAGAGTTCGAAGATTCAGACTCAGTTCCAAAAATATGAATTCACGTTATCATTTTTAAAGTTCTAAATAAAATAATCAATCAATGAACTTTAAAATTTTCAAAAGCTTATCATTTTCCGAAATTTCAAGCTGGAGACATTGAAAATTAAAAAGATAATTAAATGAACACTTTATAAGTTAAAAGTTAAATTTTTTTTTATCAGTTGAAAAATCCTTGATAAATGATAAAACTTAAATATTCTTTATCCAAAAATTTCCACTTCAAACGCTTTTAATCTCTAATTGTTTAAGTCTTTAAGCCTATATTTTAAAATTCTTTAAATTAAAAATGTCAGCTTAAAACTAAAAATAAAAATTTTTAAATTAAAAGAATTTGGAATTACGCATTGTAAAGTAAATAGTATCATAATTGAAAAGATAAAAATTTAACTCATTATTTTAAAAACTGTTAAAATGGAACTTGGACAGATGTTTCTTTTCAAGATTTGTAAACTTCCAGATTTAAAAAACAATTCTGCGAAACAGACTGTTTTAAGGCACTTGGTTTCAGTTAGTCTAAAAGCTTATTTGGGACATGATTCCTGAACTGCCCCAACTTTAAAAGTCATGTAGTATACCCACCAATTTATAGACTTTTAATATCATCCCTCCCCGAACTGCAAATAAAAATTAAATTTTCTATGAGTGATTCCTGAAGGGTTTTTCATGCTCTTTCATGGCGCAGATATCTGAGCGAAATCTTCCCTCGCGCGCTCGGACAGGCTGGCCAGTCCTACCGGGGACTTGGTTGTATGCACGATTCTCCAGCGAAGCTGCACTAAATTCATCATAAGTTATTTAGTTCGCCTTTTTTTCGCGCATTGTTTGCTTCTCTGAACTGGCGGTTTTTTGACTCTCTTCGGAAACAGATCATGTTCTGTTGCGAATGAAGTTATTTTCAGTCACAATTGTCCGTTCTCATTTGAAATAAATGCGTGAAATTGCAATTGCTTCAGTGAATTTAGTTTCTAGATTTTTGTTCTTCTCTATGTGATCTTCTTTCGAACTGAAAGGAATTACTGTTTCCTTTAACTGATTCTTAGCCCATTCGAATAACTCCATCGCAGTTAGGATTGGATTCTTTGCTGAGTGCTGCAATCTAGCTTTTGCCGCAAGTCTTTTCAAATGTCCACCAATCCCGTCACCTGGACCTTTTCGACTTGCAGTTGCCTGGAAATTTGTTTCTGCAGAAATTCCCAAATCTTTTTTTTTTGATTTAAAAGATTTATGAAGGGATATTTGTTTTTAAATTCTGACACATAATAAATTTCGTTAACAACTCTGAATTTCTTCTTTAGGTACTCGTTGATAAGCCTTTGAATTGCGCACACAGCTACAGTGTCATAACTTAAACAATCTGAAATAATTTCCATGTTAAATGTTTAATATCAATCGCATTCAACATTAACTTTACGTTTTCATGATAAACGCAGACACAAACATTGTGAGTTTCACTTGCTCCAGCTAAAACACAGTGCTTTGGTCTTAGTTGTGCGAATTTTGAAAATCCTATCTTAATATTTTTATGTAGGGCTACAAACCTGGCATATAATTCTGAAAAATTGCACAGAATCAGTCCCTTCTGTACTTGCTCACGAGTACCGTCTAGTTTTTTTACAGATATGAAATCTTTCTCACCTGGCATCTGTCGACTATTATCGACATCTTCGTAGAAGTTCATTACAAAATTTGCAGTTTCTTCTGCCAATTTTTGTCCTCGCTTGGCTTCCAAAAAAGTCAAAACTCTACTTGGTACAATATGAGGAACAAATAAAAATCAATGTACGTGAATGTCTCTTGCTTTTCGACTATACAAGAGACCAAATTTAATCCAGCCAAAGAAACGACGAATTCTGTATAATTTGTCTATGTGAATAGTTTAAACTGTTGTTAATTGATTTAAGCATTTCATAAGTCTGTTCTATGTGACGGTAATGGTGAATATATACAGCAAATACTAAAAAAAAACACTATGGAGGGGCGAGCTATGAGTGCTCCCTTAAAAAATACTTGTATTTACTAATTTATTTGCATTGAGAACTGCTAAAATTAATTTTTGGAAAGTTTCTGTACCAATAAAAAGTATGTTTGAATGAATAGAATTTGAACAAAACAATCGGTCGGTGCATCGGCTGGACTGGCCAACCTGTCAAAGCGCGCGAGGGAGGGTTTCGCTCGAATATCTTCGCATAACTACAAAACTATTTTCAGTCTCAAAATACCATTTGAACCTACCCGCTTTGCCCGGGGAATTCAAATTTCTTGCCCTGTATTTCGATAAGGGATAATAGTAAGATTCTATAAATTGGTGGGTATACTACTATCATATAGGCAAACGAACTCTGAAAATTTGAAGGCAATCGGAATACATAACTTTTAAGTTGGGGCCGTTCAGGAATAATGCCCCATATGTTTCTTTTGTAATGCCCGGTTATACCCGGTTACGCAACGCATAACCTAAACACCGCGTGACTGAAAGCGAACTGAATCGAAGACTCCTTCGTTGTTGTAGAGTTGCTCCACTGACCTGCCAGCGTCCCTCTAGCGCCCCCTTGGACCACCTTGTCCTCTACAAGGGAAACAATAAAATTTTAAATCATATTTAACGTCCAATAATCAAGTTAATATGCAGAATTCCTGAAAATAAAGCAAAGAATTCGATGAAAAAATTTGAACAACCACAATAAATTATTTCTATTGTAATAATTGAGAAGGAAACATGCCAAAATCCTTTTCTTCTCTTTTTTATATCCTTTGTCTTTTTTATTTTTATTATCAAATCACAATAAAATCCTTTCTAAAAAATATATTTAAAATCTCTTGAAATCTATAATTAGAGGACGTTTTGTAAATTATAAATAACGTGTCCAAAAACGTTCCTAGAGAATAAACTGTTTTTTTTTCACTACAGAAAGGTTGATTAATGCGCAAATAGCGCATTCTTCCAGTATTAGTTATAAAATAGGTTTAAGTCGTTTGTAAGTAAATGATGACAAAGAGTTCTGCATACCGAATTTCTTTTATTTCCTATCTTAAACCTTTTCTAGACAGTAGAGGAACTCGTTAAAACAGAGTCTTGAATTCAATCTTTTGATGTGCTACTTTCTTAAAATCATTTCAGATTACAAAAAGTAAAAATTTTGTATTACAGATATCTTCGACACTGGAAATTAAAGTTTAGTTTAAGTTTAAGGTGCGAATTGTATAATTAATTTAAATGATTTAAAAGCACCGAACAATATTAATTTGTAGGAAAAAACTTTTTTTCAAAACTTGATCGGGTGAAAGAATCGTAATTTGGCAAAATATGACCAAGTTCTAGCCCACAGGTTTTCGACGGCCAAATCAATGCCTCTCCCATCCACTAAATCGGCGGTAACCATTATAATTGTAGTGAATTTAAAAATCAATCTGTAAATTAATCGCGTCGTAAACATAACGAGGTTTTTTTTAACTTGATCGCTTCGCGCAAGAAAGATTCCGTCGGTGTAACTTCGAGTTTGTTTCCGTTAAAACTTTTCACTTCTTTCAAACATCGGTTCAAACGTTAAATTTAAATCACAAAATTTGAGAAAAAGTAACCAGTTTAATTCGTTCACAATATTGTTTTTCCCTTTCTTTCTCTTTTATTTACTTATATTCTTTCCTGGGTCAAAATAAATAAAAAAGAACAAATAAAAGAGCGAGCCAGTTTAAAAACCGGTTCTGACCATCATAAATGAAAAACCTTTTGTAAGGCGGAAAGTAAGTACCCACTGGAGGACAGGGAAAAGACCTGCCCGATTAAATGGTTATACATATACCGGTTCTTCAAATTTCACTTATCCGCGGATAACAACTGAAGTGTAGAAAAATTTAAGTGAAAAGACAATTTAAATTTTTTAAAGTAGAATTAACATAGTTCTACCTCCCTTTCTTTTATAAAGAAAAACGGGAAAAGTTATACTATTAAATCATTGAATGCAGATTATTATTATTATTATTATTATATATAATGAAAGTCTGGATGCAGTAATTGGTAACGTACCTATATCGTAAAAATCTACACACCCCCTACAAACATATACATTCTGCCCGTCTTGTATATTATATAAAAATATTCATGAAAAAATAAATATGTATATCCTGGCGTTAATGACATAAGTTGCGCTCGCATTATTTTATCCAATCAACAAAATACAAGCAACAAAAACTTCTTAAGCAACAAATTATAAACATCTTGAAATAATTAGATAGAAAAGAGACCCATATATTATCAATATCATTGAAAAAGAGTATTATTAATTTTGGAAAACTTTGATGAATTTAGTATTTATAAAATAAATATTTACTTACTTGATTGGCAAATTTTAAACTTCTCTTTAATGAGCAAAAAAATTTGAAGTTGAGTACAGGCCTCAAATGGTCCGATTTTAATCCCACTTTTATTTCATTCTAAAGCAGAATTTAGAATTAATTATTTTATTGTTCAAATAAAAGATGAGTTCTATATTTCCTGTTAAGACAAGACTATAGATCAGTCTAACGAACAAAGGAAAGACATGCTATCAGTCCAGTTGGTCAAGACGAGACTATAGATCAGTCCAAACAACAAAGGCAAGAAATTTTATTAGTCCAGTCGATTTAGACAATACTATAAATCAGTCTAACCAACAAAGACAAGACATGTTATTAGTCCAGGCGGTTAAGACAATACAATAAATCGGTCTAACCAACAAAGACAAGACATACTATTAGTCCAGCCGGTTAAGACAATACTATAGATCAGTCCAACCAACAAAGGAAATACATGTTATTAATCCAGTCGGTTAAGACAAGACTATAAATCAGTATAACCAGCAAAGACAAGACATTTCATTAGTCCAGTCGGTTAAGACAAGACTATAATTCAGTCCAACAAACACAGGCATGACATATTATTAGTTCAGTCAGTTAAGACAAGCTTGTCTACGCTGGGCTTTTTATGCAAGCAGGCTTCGTTAATGGCTTGTTAATGTCTGTGATCAGCATCAATGAAACTTTCAAAAAATTCTGTCGTAGCATATTTGATCCGCTGTGGCTGATGTGCTGATGTAATGAGTTCACGTTCATCCAAAATTTCATCTATTTGAAACTGTTCATACTTTTCTCTTTGATTTTTGTCTTATATGTAAGCAGGTGCAAGCTTAAGTTGATATATTCCTATTTTAAGGTCCGTCAAATGATCGAAATCGAGTCTTGGAAAGTAGGGTACATGATTCGTGTTTATCTGAACCCACCGTGCGTTTCTCGTGTAAAGGTTGTCCATTTGAACTCTAGCTCAAATAACATTAGGTGTACGAGACTTTTCTAACATTCCTCCCGCTACTTCAGCAGCTGCTTCCTCCATAGCGATTGGCTCTCGATATTTATTGAGAATCGCGCCGAAAATTCGGTAAAAGTCTCCGATGTTGATGGCATGGTTCATGGAAACAGTTCAATTGCAACAGGATCATTAAGGTTAGGATTGTAGAGCCTGATTGAAAATTCCGCCTCATGTCTTTCTATGTATTGCTCTCTTGTAATTGCGTTTAATCCAATACTGTGAGGAACAAACTGTAACATGAGTTATCTTTGCACGGTAGCAATAGTCAGACTAACAGCTTGCCTACTACTAAATCGAAAAATGACTTTTAAAAAACCATCGGATAAGTTTTGATGCATTTTACATTAAAATGTTAGGAGATCCTTTTTTCGCACATAACGAACGTTGCCACCAGGTTCAGGCACAGGCTCACAAAATCTGTACAGCTCTCTAAACTGATCACGTGTTATTGGACTTATGGCTCTAAGTTCATCTTCTGAAAAGCTTTCTTCATCGTCAAAATCAGGCGCATCAATTTTGGCTGATTGACGTAAACTTTGCAAAAAAAACTGCTGTTCTGTGCCGAATAAAAGATAAAGCCTATTTACGAATTATAAACCGTGCAATAGAGTATGCGGTATAAAGCTTTTAGTGTCTAAATGCTGAAAACAGCAGCGAGCTGATTCGGGGACGTAGATATTTTTTTAATAAAAATATTAACCCGGCACTCGACAGAAAGTCTTACAAAATCTTCCAATCGATTGCAGAATATGCAAGAACCATGCTTCTTGTGTTTAATTACATTTAGTTTTCAACATTCTTCATTCTATTCTACTTCACGTATTTCCGCGTTAATACATCGATTGTAATTTACACATATACGAGTATTATCTTGTATTTCTTGAGGAGGATATTTGAGATTATCACTGCGAAGAATTGCGATCTGACACTTTTGCGCCTCCAGTTCTTCAAAAATACGCACCATTGTAAGAGACTCTAATCAAACATCACATACATAAAACTGTATTATATTTCGTCCTGCCATGTTAGTTTCAATTCAGCAAGTATTATGCAAACTTATTATGCAAACGTATTATGCAAACATAAAAACTTACGTGTACATTCACAGTTTAAACGTATGAGAGGTAGACGCATGTATCTCTTGTACGATGTATCCATTGCGAAGTAGTCTATCTCTTGTACGATGTATCTATTCCGAAGTAGTTTATATTAGGGAATGAGAGTAAATGGAACCAAGCATTTCCCGAGATGAGTACTAATAATGAAAAATTGGAAACAATGAATCACAGAAAAAAATGACAATATGAGTAATCGTCTTACGTTTCACAACTGCATGAAATTCAGAAACAAATTGACAAATGCGCGTGATCGTCTTATTTCTCATAACTGATTGAACTTTAAACGGGAATGAAATACGAGTGATCGTCTCGTGTTTCACAGCTGCATGAAATTCAGAAACAAATTACAATATAAGTAATCGTCTTATGTTTCGAAACTGCATGAAATTCAGGAATAAATGACAATGTGAGTAATCCTCTTATGTTTTCTAACTGCATGAAATTCAGAAGTGAATGAAATACGAGTCATCGTCCATGTTTCGCAACTGCATGCAATTCAGAAACAAATGAAAATATGAGTAATCGTGTTATGTTTCGCAACTGCATGAAATTCAGAAACAAATGGCAATGCGAGGTAGCGTCTTATGACTAATAACATGTCTTGCCTTTATTGATCGGACTGATTTATAGTCTAGTCTTAACCGACTGTACTAATAAAATGTCTTGCTTCTGTTGGTTGGACTGATTTATAGTCTTGTATTGACTGACTAGACTAATAACATGCCTTGCCTTTGTTGGTTGGACTGACCTATAGTCTTGTCGTAATTATGTGGACAACAAAATATCTTTGGTAGTCTAGAATGTCTTTTGTCTTGATTATTTTGAAAAATCTTCACATTGCCGAGGCATTCCCATTACATTGTCTTTAGTAGCTGGACTGGTATTACTAGTGTTTTTAGTATTGTCAGTGATTGTGCTGATCACAGTTTATTGAAAAATTTGCACCTCATCTTCAAGTTTTAAGTGGGACTTTAGATTCGCTTGTGGTCCTATTTTTCGCGTTCAGCCCCACCTATCTCGAAAACTTTTAATTTTTTGAACTAGTACCCATGAGGGTTTTCGGAGCAGGATACTTTAAACTATATTGCAATTTTAGACAATTTGATGGGGCCCGGATTTTAAAGTAAATTGTGCGGGGTCCTTTTAAAAAACAAGAAAAATTCTTTTGAAATTGAAATTGTAGATTTTAAATCAATGTATGTGAAGGTATTTTTAAATCAAATAGAAATTGAATTAAAAACCTGTACCTCAGATAAGGGCTTCGTATTAATTTAATTTTGAATTCAGAAATTCTTTTGAAATAAAAATTGTAGGTTTTAAATCAATTTAGGTGAAGGTATTTTTGAATCGAATAGAAATTAAATAAAAGAACCTGGGCCTCAGAATAGGACCTGGAATTAATTCAATTTTAAATTCCAAATTTCCTTTGAAATTAAAACTGTAGATTTTGAATCAATTTAGGTAAAGGCACCTGTGAATCGAATAGAAATTGAATTAAAAACCTGGGCCTCAGAATAGGGCCTCGAATTAATTTCATTCTTCATTTCAAAATTCTTTTGAAATTAAAGCTGTATATTTTGAATTAATTTAGGTGAAGGTATTTTTGAATCGAATGGAAATTGAATTGAAAACTTGGGCCTCAGAATAGGGCCTTGAATTAATTCAAACTTATATTCAAAAATTATTTTGAAATTTAAATTGTAGATTTTTAACCCATTTATGTGTAAGTATTTTCAAATAAAAATAAATAAAATTAAAAACCTGGGCCTCAGATTAGGGCTTTCAATTAATTCAATTTAAAATTCCAATATTCTTTAATATAAAACTCCCAGTACACATTTAAAGCGCACATATTCCGAAATAACTATGAAATGAATTCCTTTTATTATAATAGAGAACTGTTCACTTAATAGTGCTATGGGGCGGAAATAGAAGCATCTCGCGGGAACGCAACAGTGGATGAAAACTGAATCAAAAAGTCTTTTGAAAGCCAACGTTAATCGAAACGTTGATCGAACAAATAGCAACCTTTACAGGTCGGTCTAAAGAGTTTTTGATTCAAGCTCTGCTGCAGGAAAAGTTTAAAAGTTTTTTTTTAAAGGGAGAGGAAAGGAGATACAGCGAAAAGAAACGAGACCATACGAGTTCACTGTACAGAACTGTCCGACTTTTGTTACACATATATAGATGTATATACTGAATTATCAGCTATAGGGGAAAAAATTTCCAACCCTAATTTCGTGAACGAATTTATCAGGTTATCAAACACTGTCAAAATAATTAACGGTGACCACGATAATGTGCCGAACAACCCGAACCAAGGCCAACAAATTGGAGTCAACACAGGTACCTCAATGTTAATGCGAAACGGGTTCTTCACACACCAGGCCTGTATGACTGTGTGTGATAGAATTGGCCGAAGTGGGAATTCAGGCGGGGCACAGAGGGGTGCAGATTAGTTCCAAAAGTGTGATAGGTGGCGTAAATAGGTTAGTGGATGAGGGGCGTAGAGACGCAAGAGGATCGCGCTGTTATCAGCCTGCCACAATAGTGAGGTTATGTTCTGATTGATAGTTTGAATGTGTTGAATTAAATTTTCAATGTAACATAAATTAAGTCATCAATGTGAAATCAAGGAAATATTAAACAGAAAATATGTCCAAATTATTACACACATTTTGTCTGTATTTCCTATGTGACATTTCCAGAATCTCGTTTCAATCTTTCAATTTATTGCCTAATACAAATTTTAATGATACTTTCGACAAGCAGGTCAGGCTAAAAATACTTATAATATATGCATATTTTTTAAATTTAATTATTTTTTTTTGTATTTTCTTAAAACAGAAATACAGAATTGAGTAAATAAATCGTGACAAATATTAAATTGAATCAATTTAAATTTGCAAAATTTGCATGAGTTGTCTTTTACTAGAATGGCTTTTTAAAAATCTCATTAAATCGACAATAAATTGAAGAATTGATGACAGATTATGGAAAAAACACACGAAAAGTACGAAAAAATAAATTTGTAATCATTTTAACATACTTTCTGATTAATATATGCTGGATTTTGCATTAGTAATCAAGTTTATCTTTAATTGAAAATTTCTTGCAGCCCATTCAAACCATTAATCTATACATACAGGCGCACTAATACATGCTCATAGTGCCATAGTTGCTAAAATGGTGGTAGGTGGCGCTGAATTCCGCCACTTCTTCAACACACAGTCGTACAGGCCTGTCACACACAACCTGACCTCAACGCTTTATTGGCAGCAGAAATGTATATCACGCGAGCCTATATAGAATTTCATCCTAACGCGAGATCTAATGGACAGGAACCTAGTTCAATTTCAAGCGCGGATAACGTAGCGATACGAGTGGCGCAGTAAATTGCTGACACTCTATCTATTCAGCAAGCCACTAAACATATCCCCTCATATGATGGTAAAAACATCCCTGTAAGGGATTTTATACATGATATAGTGAACGCAGCAACTTACGTTCCCGTGTCGTGCGAATCCTCGCTCACCACGGCCACGTTAGGAAAGTTAAAAGTTCCTGCTAGGGAACGTACTATAAATAAACTATTCTCAAAATGACTGATCTAATTGATCTTTTAGAAGATCGATTCGTTCCAGGAAAACCATTCGAGTATTATTTTAATGAAATATATCCTTTAGTAATGAAAAGAAACGAATCAGTCAATGAATAATATGAACGACTGCTTTCTTATATAGAAGGTACGAAAGCCGCGCTCGAAGCAGCCAATACTCACGCAATTACTATGGCCACATCCTTTCCCGTGAAACACGAAATACCGACTCTATACGAAGTCCCTGTATGTATTAAACCCTATAGACCGGCGCAAAATAGGAGACACTCATTAAAGAAGGGGGCAAAGAGATGTTCAAAGATGAACGGCTTTTTATACCCCAATAGGTTCCCAATAGTTCCCATAGGCAACTGACATTGGAGGAGTATGACATACAATAAACCGGTTGTTCTTTTGAATGAGAAAAATCCCATCTGTTATTACAACTGGTTAAACGTGAATTCCTAAAAGCAGAATTGTCGTACCTGGCACACACCATAAGCAATAAGAGAATCATGTCTGTCCCTTAAAAGATAAAAGCGATCTGAAATTTTTCCCGTCCATGTACTGCCAATTCGATCCGAGGATTCTTAGATCTTGCGGGTTACTTCAGAATATTTATCAAGGATTTTACAAAGATTTCAAAACCCTTGTTTAACCTTTTAAGAAAGGAACAGCCATGTGTATGGGATCAAGAACAGGACAAATGTTTTTAGAAATTGAGAAAGAAACTGTGCCATGACCTTAATCTTCAATATCGAATGGACTTGTCCGTATCGTATTTCTTTAGGGTTTATCATGGCAGTGAAAAAGACTATAACAAACCAAATAAAGGGAATGCCTAGCCGTGGGAGACGCTCTTGAGATCTTTTGCCCTCATTAACATGGGCGCAAGTTTATTCTGTCCTGCGACCATGAGCGCATGCGATGGATTAACTTTGCGAAATCCCCGACGGGAAAAATAGGGAAATAGTTGTGGAAATTTGATAACTTCAACTACCAATTTGAATGTGCACCCGCAAAACTTAACCAGTTGTTAACCAACCTTTCTGCAAATCCAGCAGTCAGCTCCTCATTCAGCGATCCAAGCGATGATAAAATCAAATGAAGACAAACATTGTCTGACCAAAGCCCCCGCCCATATTCGATCGTTAGGTATAAAGGCATTCCTGTCAATACTCGCAAGGGAGTAGCTACGCAAGTTGCCCACGAAGGAACCAAACAAACCCTGTCCCTAAGGAGAACTAAGGTTGCATCCGCTCCTTGAAGCAATTTGGCACGGAAGAAAAGCGTAGATCCTACGGACAAAGGATCCACTACACTAACCCGAAAGAATTTGAAAAAAATTAAAAGAACCTTTAAAACGATTCGAATTATCCCTTAAGGACCATCCGTCTCTGGATGAACAACAATCGCTAGATTGGGATGCCGATCATTCAGATTTGGTTGATGAAATTAGCAAGGACTCATCAGCAACCCAGTACAATGACGAGGTGGCAGTTTCTTAAGTGGACATGCGACAAAAAGTAGATCGCGTGATCAGGGAACTTGAAGAAACATCCGCGTTGATAGAGGAACGCGAAGAACAAGGTTCGACTACTTACTCGTCAACAAACAACCTAGTAGCTCGATAACTAATTAATGAACTAAGCCCCATAACCGAAACTGAGGCTGGAGAACGCGTAAGACTTTCATCCGAAAAAGACACGTCCACGCTAAATGTCCTTGAAGTGTCCATATTTTTGCCGCTACCCCAGAGTAGAGTAACAACTGCTACCACTTTACCTCAATATGGCCCTGCTGCTCCACATAATCAGTGAGCATCCCCGCAGAGGTGTCCTTTTCTCCAACCCCAGTGTTTAACAATGCGAGCTTGTTAATAACAGTCAAGCATCCCAAAACACCCCCAAGCTATCCGCAGACTACGCCGTGTTAAGTACTTACCGCGAGGCACTGACTTATAGAAAGGACAATTATGCCCATTTCCTATCTGCCGACTGTAAGCCCACAACATCGAGTACTAAGTTACTAATTGCAATTGTAAACATTTATCTAAAAGAAATTTCGAATTTTACGCTACATGGATTTTTTTTGACGAATTGCCCCTAAATTTTCAAACAGATCTTTCAACTAAGGTCTTTGAATGCACAAACATAAAAGTCACCATCTACTATGCTTGGTAATGTTCAGACCATGCAGAACAAAAGATTACTAGAGTGATTACTCGAAAACCTATGATTATAACCGATACTCCATTAGACCCATTTGATAAAGTCTCTTTAGATACAGTGGGACTCATGCCTACTACGCGTGATGGAAATAGTCCCATATTGACCATGCAGGATCACCTTAGTAAATATTGCTCTTCAATCGTTGTCCTTAATCTAAAAACTACTACCCTTGCGCATGCACTAGCTACGAATTTATTCTCTGTCTATGGTGCACGCAGGTGCATAATAACAGATCAAGGAACTTCATTTGTTAGTAAAATGTTGCGAAAGCTATCGGACAATTCTAGAATACAGAAGGTAACCACTTTAGGTTATAGGCCTTACACCAACTAACTTTATACCATTAGGCAACTAACTTTATACCATATGAATTAGTTTTTGGTTGGATCGCATCTCCGGGAATTAATTACTCGGTTATAGGAAATAAGTGCATTGGCTGCAAAAAGTCTACTCGAATAAAAATTAGAAAAAAACAATATGATAAAAAAACAAAACCTTTAAACTGAATTTCACTGAACTGAAATGGAAAGGCACGACAACCTCACGAGTGGTATTATAAGAAGT
>NC_046662.1:126174920-126179355 GCF_010883055.1 Belonocnema kinseyi
TATCTAGAACTATCTTACTCACCAACTCAATTTTAATTGCAAAATTAAAACCTATAAAAAGGACAAAATTAAAGATCTAGCGCTCATCGTGAATAATCAGAACTCTGGAAACGTAACCAATTAAAATTGCAAAATTTATCCCTTTATGGTGTACCAATTTCATAGTTTCATTTTCATCTGTTTTTCTTTTTTTTCAATTTTTAATTTCTTCAAGTATTTTAAATCTTCCTTTAGAATTATTATTAACTCTAGAAAATTTCGAATGAAATATTTTTCATTTTGAAATAATTTATTTGTTTAATTTTTCAACTTAACATTGGCTTTATCCCGGTTTTTCTCCAGGTGCAAGGTTCTGACGGCTGGGCGGCCACCCTGATTAATTATGGTTTCCTTTTATCATGGTTCAAAATATATGTCAATATTTAGAATTTTTTATCTTTCTTTATTAATAATATTCCCAGAAAATTTTTTAACCAAATACTTCGCAAGAGTATCGAAAACAGGACTAAATATGCAAACTGGTCACTGTTGTAACTACATATCAAAACTAACTGGCACTATAGAGTTCGTGTCGACTCGTACACATTTTGCCGACGCTCGCAGTTCATGTTAAATTAGTAGGACTAGGCCATAAATTATAACAGCGTAGCGAGCATTTTTTTTTTAATTTACAAAAAAGTTTAATGTGTTCTTTGAAAAAAATTTTGTCATGTGACAAGGTTTTAAACGGAAGATCTAAACATCAAAATAAATTAGGGTATTTTTTGCAATCACAAGCAAACAATAAGGTTACAACGTAATTAAAATATGAAACTGCACTTTTTCAAAAGTAGTTTCACGTAAATGCGACCATCAAATTTCTAAACTACTGTACGACGACCGTCAAGGGACGACGATCCTAAAAGAGTATGATTTGTTAGGTGCGAATTGTATAATTAATTTTAATAAATTAAGAGCACATAACTTTGCCCTAATAAATATTTAATTAAATGTTTTTTGCACTAGAAATAAATAATAAAAATAAATAGGGAAGCGACAGTAATAACTAATAATCGATTAATCGCCAAGGAAAGAAAGGAACATATAACAAAAAAATAAAACACATTAGCAAGAACTCGCATTGATTTAGAAATAAAAAGAGAAAAGGGTGAAAGTGGATAATATCAAGAAATAAAAACTTCAATATAATTCAGGCACTCTGAAGCCGGAATGTAAATCGATGTCATTTGCGAGGTCATCTGCAATGTCATTTTCGATATCAATCATCTATAAATTTAGCAACAATACAAACTATAAACACCTGAATCAATCAAGGTACGATATCAATTTGCAGAAAGAAACAACTTTTTTTAAAAATTTGAATTGTACGCTTGAGTGATAAAAATAATACTGGATAAATATTATAGAAAAATACCCAGATAACAATACTAGCGCATCATGCGCGCATGGCGCAGACACGCCGTGCATATTTCACGCGCGAAGTCCGTTCAAATCAGCAAGCAGATGTATCGTTCATGGAGGCGCATATGCTCCGACTTCTCTAGCTTCCTTTACGTCCACGCATTTTTTCATGCAGACGACTCACGTATTTCGGTGGCTTCTTATGTCTCTTCTAACAAGGTTCTCATTCACACATTCTAACCATTCTCTCCGCGGTCTGCCTCTGGGCACATTGGCATTTACTTAACCTTGATACGCTTGTTTCGTTAGTCATTCATTTGGCATTCTCTGAATATGACCGAACCATCTTAACCGATTTCTTTCCCATGTGTCTATTAGCGTCTCTTCTGCACCACATTTTTTGAGAATTATCTAGTTACTCACTTCGTACATCAGAGTTTTCCGCATATTATGCGCATGAATCTCATGTTAATTGCGCTAATTTTACTCTCATCTTTTTCTTGATAAGTCCATGTTCTGCTACAGAATAGGACAGTCGGTACAAATATAGAATTATGTATCGCCATTTTAGCTTTATATGATATATTTTTACTTCCGATAAGGGGCCCTGCTCTACTGATAACCTTTTTACCTTCGTTTATGCATCTGTATAATTCCTTATCTATCTTCCCGACCTTAGTAAATAAGCTACCAATGTATACGCACTTATCAACTTGTTCAATTCTCTCTTCACTTGATAAAATATTGCATAGTGTTTTCTCACTCTTTTCTTCGGACACTATTGTTTCTCTTTTATTTGCATCAATTTTGAGGTCCATGCTCCTTATTATTGCATTCAGTTTATTCAACATTCTTTGCAAGTCTTCGATTGACACTGCTGTTACAACTTTATCATCTTGAAACGCTACCCCATGTACCCTTACTGTTTCAAGATTAAGAACTTCTTCATCGAAAAGAGCCGTTTTTAAAAACTTGTTCATGAATAGCATAAATAAACATGAAGACATAACGCTTCCTTGTCTAACACCTTGAATAATATCGAAACAGTCACTCAATTTGCCCTTTACCCTTAAACTCGCTTTGCTACCCATATATATTGTTTTTATAGCTTGTAGGAGCCTTCCATTGACTTTATACTCCTTCAGGACTTCCCAAAGTTTACTTCTATCTACCTTGTCAGAAGCTTTTTCTAGGTCAACCAATGCTCAGAAAACTTTTTTTCCTACTCTCAAACGTTTTTTTTGTGATTTGCCTTAAGCTAAATATTTGATCCGTACATGACGTTCCTGACATAAGCCCACTTCGTACTTCCCAAATGTTTTTTTCTGTTATTTTCATTACCCTACGAATAAGCATTTTTGACTATATTTTACTAACGGTACTTAATAAGCTAATTCCTCTGTAATTATTGCAGTCGCCTTTATTTCCCTCTCTTTTGTATATTGGTAAGATAATCGCCTTTTTCCAATCGTCTGAGACGTCTCCCATCTCGAAACATAAATTCATCAATTCGCACAGTCTATGTGGTATGTACTGGCCACCGTGTTTAAGCATTTCAGCGATAATACTGCCTACCCCGGTAGCCTTACCATTTTCCAAAGTTCTTAATTATATCCCTAACCTCAGTGATACAGACTTTCTCAATTGAGTTTTCTAACTAATCATGTTCTGCATCGCAGACGTGGCGCCTTATATCTTCATCTCCGAGTTGTCCCCTAAAATAGTCTCTGAAAGCGTCTAGTATTCCGTCTTCATCATATAGCATTTCCCCATTACTATTACCCATGTTGACAAATTCTGTACATTTATTTCCCTTCATTTTTTTATAAAGCAGTTTCTTGCTTCCTTCAAAGTCGTTTTGTACTTTCTTCTCTTCTTCTGCTCTAATTTTATCTTCACTTTTCTTAATTAATCGTTTAAGTATTCTCTTTTAGTATCTGTAATCATTTATATATCTATTTATTTCTTCATCGCTAAGACCTGCGATGATAAAAGCTTTCCTATACGCTTCTTTCTTTGCATTTTGGGCATCCTGAATTTCATCATTCCACCATGCATCACCAGGAATTTTTCCTACAACCGCGGTACCACACATTTCCATCGCACACCTGACAATGATATCCCCGAACTGTACCCATGCGCCCTCTATATCTTTGTTTTTATAAGCTGCTCCCATGTTGCCCTATCTATGCTTTCGATTATCTTATTTTGGAAATCTATTCTCACATCCGGTTTCTGTAGGTTCTCAATTTTTATTCGCGTTTGTTTTGTTTTCTTTGTTCTCCTTTTCTCCATCCCCGTCCTAAGTTAATTTTGGAGATAAGAAGGTAATGATCAGCATTACATTCAGAACCCCTCATGAACCTTGTATCTTTGACTAACTCTCTTAGTCTTTCATCCGCAACAACAAAGTCAATCATACTATGGCTATTTCCTTCAGACCAGGTGTACATGTGGATCATTTTATGCCTAAACCAAGTATTTGTAATAAACAGACCCCCTTCCTACTTTCATTCTGACCTACAGCAGTCTGGGAGATACGAAATCAGAATCCCAGAGATGCTGCTTTGCTCATCCATCCAAAATCAGACCTACTCCTTGCATACCATGTGATTCACTATCTGCTCCTGACCATACTTCAAACCCGCCTTTTAAAATGCTGTTTTCTATGTCCATAGTTTTGTGCAATTTTTTTACCTTGAGATCATTTAGCCCCCGAGAATTCAAAACACCCAGTCTCCATTCGTCGCCCGAAACCTGACCTTTAAATTTACCGTGTGCATGTCTTTTATCAATTAGAGTTCCAGTCCTTTCCGAGGTTATTTTATAGTTTGTGTTATTAATTTTTTAGAATATACGTCAAACTACCACCTTCATGCAATAAATTTGTTTTCTCAGTCGAAATCATGTCAAAGTTTAGTAGCAATTCGTCATATGGTGGAGATTGTAGTTATAACGTCCGTCCCACCAAACTTCAGTTAATAAGGTAGGGTTGGGAGAGCGAGGAGGGGGGCAGAACTGGAACCGCGAGAGT
>NC_046662.1:126179455-126184093 GCF_010883055.1 Belonocnema kinseyi
AAAATCTCAGCTTTATTTGTTGTTTGCAGGTTGAAAATTTCTTTTTAATCGTAAAATTATTATAAATTGATATGAATTACTTATCTCTAAGTACGTTTTTGGATCTTCTATTATCTGCATAACGAAACGCGATTTTCAGTGTTTAAAGTTGTCGTTTGAGAAAAACAGTGTACCAGCAGCAGTGAATCTTGACAGATCGCTGTCCGATCTTTGAGATTAGTAAATTAATTAACTCAATAAAGACATTAAATAGTACATTTTACATATATAAACGATCATCTTCTATATAAAGAAGCAAGTGATCTGTGTGGTTCTCAAAAATGGTCTTAGTCTACCAAGTTTTCTATACTTAAAATAAAACTTGAACTGTTCATTATTTATTACGATTCATCTCTGTCTATTCCTGATCTGGCAAAATCAATTATTTATAAGTATAAATATTAAATAAATGGTCTATTGAGCCGGATAGAAGATCGTGAAAAAGCATTCAAAATTGTAAAATTAATACAGAAAAGAGAAAAGTGAGAAATTCTTTCAAGTAAAAGCACAGGAAGTAGGTGAAAAACATGGAGGCTTGATGTCACATAGCAAGGATATAAGCTAGTGACAACATCTTCGCACGTACTGTATGGCAGTCCTCCTTCTCCGAATAGTCTATACTATACTCTTTCATGCTGTCATTCTTTACTGGATCGGTCTTTCATTATTTTTCACCAGAAGAAAAAAATAACCAGTTTGCCAGCTGATGTTTGGATGATTGTCAACACATTTAATTTTAGGCTTCAAGGATGTCTGACCTTCTCCAGTGGTAAGATGACAACTTTAATTTACCCGTAATTAGAGAGACTCGTTCTGGCGAACAAAATAATTCAGACCGTAGTATTTCAATGATGATTTATTGCAATTTTATTTATAATTAGGCTCTCGCACACTCAAATTAGCTCGGCTTGTCAGAGCACTTTAAAAGTAAAGTAAATCAGATCTTTAGTTTGTAAATTAAGATTTTTCAATTTTAGCTGAATTATCAGCAACTGTCAATTTAAATTTCTCCTTTTGCTAAAATGGAGGGACTATTCTCTGAGTTATCAGAGATTTCTCAGGCGAATTTTTACGCACTGAAACCATTTTTAAGAAAATTGAAAACGTCAATCTAACAGTGGCTGTAAAATCACGGATATAAATTCTTGAGCAATGCGGGAAAAGTTGTAAACCCTGCATCTGGAAATTAAAGCTCGAAATAAGTCAGCTGAGCGTGAGAAATTGGACTATTTTAAAAAGTCTAAATATCTGGCTATTGAAAATGCTCATCTCAATGCGCGAGATTTTTTGTGTAATCAATTGGTCTTGCTTACTCCTGAGACTAACTGATGGTAATTTTATCTCCACTTAAGAGTTGCTAAAGACCAGATTTAACAACAAGAGAGAATTAATCTCAACTTATTTACAAGCCTATATCAGACTTCCTAACGTGTCGAATAATACTCTAGAAGACTTAGAAGACTTACGAGATAAAACAAATGAGTCATTGGCTGCTCTAAAAAATCTTAAACACTTAACAGAAGATTGGAGTGATTTACTTATGCATATTGGTTCTAGTAATGATTATGCTACTTATAATCATTGTTGTTATAATTGTCTCATGCCTGGACATCGACCTCATAATTCTGTTAGTAAATTCAATTGGTACAAGTGCGATAGGAGACATAATTCTCTGTTGCATTCCGATGATTATAATACAAATCCCGCCTTACCACCGACTAACTCTGCATCGGTTAATTTTTAATTGGCAATTTCAGGTTCTTTCGCATCACAATCAAATGATCTCGACAATTCCACCCTGGGGGTAGTGATGAATCATGTTTCGCTTTAAGAATCAAACGATAAAGTTTCGTTTCATTTTCTGAATAATCATCCAAATTTATTGCGCTCAATCTTACTCGCTACGGCTCTTATTTCCTTACAAGCTAAAAACTGAAAAAGTCACAGATTCAGACTTTTGCTGGAACAAGGATCTGAATGTTGTTTTATTACCGAGGAAGCAATGAAAATATTAAGTCCACGCTACAAAAAGGTTTAAGCAGTACTATATGGGGTTGGAGCAGTTATTATTGGTTTTTCCAGAAAGTTAGCAAAATTAATTTATTTCCGACCCAAAAGAACTATCCAAAAGTTCACATTGAAGCTTTAGTATTATTACACCTTACAGAAATTGCTTCTCCTGTAAGATTGAACGTGGGAAATAAAGATCAATTAAAAGAGTGTTAGCAGATCCAAATCCTTTTAGCTCCCATCAAGTTGATTTGATTTTAGGGGTCGATAAATATGGTTAGTGTTAACTTCCTGGTCTCCAACAGGGTATATTGGGTTCTGTTACTGCGCAAAGTACCGTTTTTTGTTGAATATTATCTGGGACGGTTTCAGTCACAAATCAAATAGAAATTAACATTCCAGTTACAGCACACCAGGCTATTTCAGCAGAAGTCTTGCATGAAGACTTAACCAGGTTCTGGTAGTTAGAGGAAGTTCCCTTAAAAAATACTTTGACAGATGACGAAATTTTTTGTGATGAGCATTTCGCAACGAATGACCAACGAAAAAAGACGGACGTTACATGATACGCTTACTCTTTAAAAGCGGTCCACCAATAAAAATAGGTGCATTCCTGGAGAGAGCTAAGATCGTTTTGAGTAAAGTATTTAATCGTTTATCGTAAACGCTTCCAGTTTAACTTCTAATAACTCTTTCTTAAATTCTCATTTTCACATCAGTCCCAAGATTCTGAATGATTTGATTTCAATCATTATGAATTGGAGATCACATCGCTTTCATTATATGGCTGACATTGAAAAAATGTTTTAGAGAAATTCTAGTTGAACCTCGGGATTGCGACTATCACAGAATTTTCTGGACTTCTCCTGATAAAAGGCTCGTCCCCTGTAGACTTCTAACCGTTACTTACAGTATTGCCTGTGTTCCTCATTTGGCTGACAAAGTGGTTAAGCAGTTACCTTATGATGAAGGAAATATATTTCCTTTAGCCCAAATAATATTGGAAAATAATATTTGCGCCCATGATGTTTTGTTTGATGCAGATAGTCAGATTGAGGCTAAACAGTCGCGAGCTCAAGTAACACTGTGATTAGAAGCTGGCGGTTTCCATTTGCGAAAATGAGCCACAAATAAACCCGAAAAATTGGAAGATTGTCCCTCGGGAGAACACGAACATACTATTGAATTTCCGTTAGAGGAGGATGCTCAACTCAAGGTTCTAGGTTTATTTTGAGATACTGAGTGTGATTCATTCCTTTTTAAAGTGACTTCTTCTTTAGTCGAAAATTTTGGCTTGGCTAGGGAAACATCCTTTCAATTGGCCTGTGTTTGTCGCCAATAGAGTTTCCCTAATTCATGAGCTGGTACCTCGCGCGAAATGGCGATACATTTCTACTAAAGATAATCCGGCCGACTGCGCTACTCGGGGACTCATCCCGAAAAATTTCTAAGGTATTCCTCATGGTGGCAAGGCTCATCTTGGTTACCTTTGCATTCCTCAAAATGGCCTAAATATCGTGTGATCAAAAGTCCATTTAACTTAATGCTTAAATTCTCCTCTTGGCCAAGATTAATTCGCGTAACGGCCTATTGTAACAGTGATAATGGTGCGACATTTCACGGTGCTGAATGGGATTAAAAAAATTAACTTTTGAATCTTAGACTGGATGCTAATTTGCATAATGATTTCGCAATTTAAGGTACTTCTTGGTATTTCATACCTCCTTTCAATTCCCGTTCTATTGTCCCTCTTTCGAATGATCCTGAAGACTTTTTCTGTCTTACACCTGGACATTATCTGATTGGAGCCGTTTGGCTAGCATTCCTAGATGGTTGTTAAGTCGTATAATTAAATTCTACAAAGGAAAGGACGATTTAGTACGTTTTGTTCACATAAAAACTGCCAGTTCGGAATATGAGCGTCCGATTACTCAGATTTGTCTATTAACAGTCAGAGCAAAAGAAATGAACGAAATCTGAACAACTATTATTAATTAGATTTAAAAGAAATCATTCTGTAAACTTGGTGGATTATGGCGAGCGGCTAAGACTATTAAATTTTAGTTACATTTATACTGTTTCTTTATGGCGGGCGGCATTTGCGTTGTTAACAAATACTAGATTAACCACTTATTGTTTTTTCTTTTCATCGTGCAGTTACCACTCACGAGGTGGGTGGTATGTTTAAAGTTGTAATGTTTCGTCTTTATGAGATTTTCTGCGATTGAAAATGATTCAATTCATGGACATTGCCTATTTCTAAGCCATTTTCGGTTTTCTTATTATTTAAATTAATATTTGAGGTCACGTCATCTGTCAGTTTGAGTGTGTGAGGATAGCCTTGTCGCTTAAGAAAAACAGTGTACAATCAACAGTGAATCGCGACAGATCGTTGTCCGATCTTTTCGGATAATAAAACTTGAACTCTTCATTATTTTTTATGATTTTTTTCTGTCTATTCCTGATCTGGCAAAATCAATTATTTATAAGCATAAGCTTTAAACAAATGGTCCTTCTCCAAACTTTTCACAATTAACACAGTTCAATCTTTTAATTTACAACTAAATGCATAAATAAATAATAGAGTTT
>NC_046662.1:126184193-126186249 GCF_010883055.1 Belonocnema kinseyi
TGGGCCAGTATACCCGGATGGTTAAATCTGCTAAATTACTTTATTGCAACTCGAAACCTTCCGTGTTTCCGCTTTCGAACTATTTGCCTACTTTCTACTATTGTCGAAATACTATACTTTAAGTTATGTTACGCTACATGTCTATTTCAGGAATTACAGAATTAGTTACGAAGTGGTAGATATGAGAAAAAAACAGTAATATTTACAGACCTACATTTTTGTAAATTTAACAGAACTTTTTCTATGAGAATTAAATATAATTAAGGAAGAATTCTTAAGTGGGACAGTATTTTAACCACAGAAAGCCTTAAAACTTACAAAACTGAAGTCCGCTAAAACTAGATATTTCACAGACCGCATGTCAAACCAAAAACAAGGCAGAGTTGTGTAATTTCTAGATCACCCAGCCGTCGTTTTAGTACGAAAAAAAATACCGACTCATTGTGACGGAAGCAAGAACGGTCGGACGGCACACGAAAAACATATTCTCAACTTACTGTACTCAGATAAACATAATTCTTAGTATAACTTACATATATAATGCAAGCAACGCACTTTCCTATATAACTGCCACTGAAATTATTTATTTATAAGTAACAAGTGAACAATTTTCGATTACAAATGTCTTTAAATTTAAAAAATTTAACTATTATTTAAAAAGTGTTTGATTCCAAACAATCAATTGAAAAATGTTAAAGGTTTAATTTTTCTAATCTAAAATTACTTCACAATATCATAATTTCTCAAATTTGAAAATTTATTGATTTATTCTTGCGCCACGTTCCATAAAGGTCGTCTAATATGCGATTATGGGTATAATAAGGTCCTTATAGCCAGTAGTGTTTAATGCGCTGTTGTAGACTAACTATAAAAGTTTTGTTTCAAAGTTATTGGATATGGAACTTTTTGAAGTAAAAATTTACCATTTCAAACATTTTTCATTTTAAAAATTTTAATTTTTGATTGTGACTTCTAAAAGTAGAATATATTAGGATTGAACATTTTTGTCCCAAGCTCCTTCAGCAAATATAAAGTATAGTAGGATCTATTTTTAGCGTAAAAATATTTCTCTCTAGTTATTTTCTGGTAAAAAAACTATATTCGTGTTTAATAAAAAAATTAGTTTGCAGATCAATACTGTACAAGCTTTATTATTTTACTCAATGTTACGTTCGAGAATTTTAATTTAAAAATGAAGTAAATATTTATTTAATAAATAGTATATTCATCGAATTTTTAAAAAAATTAAAAATACCCTTTTCCAAGGATACTGATAATTTATGGGTCTAACCTTATTATTTCAAGATTTTTATACTTTGTTGCTTAGGAACTTTTTAATCTTTGAATTTTGTTGATTGGGTAAAATCATGTGAGCATAATTTGTGTTATTCGAACCAGGTTATACTTACTTATTTGTTCATTAATATTTTTATATAATATACAAGACAGGCAGAATATACAAATTTGGTTTATTTACTTACTTTATAAAATAAATTATTTATCTGTGCATTTAGTTGAAAATTCAAAAAATGAACTGTTTTATTGATGAGCAGTTTGGCTGTGCATTTAAAAATGCGGAAAATTTTATTAAATTAAACTCCTTAGACGGTGTATTTACAAAATTTTAAAGGATTTGAAAGGACTTTAAAGATGATTTTTTTAAATTCTCCTTTGTGGCTTTATTAAGGCTTAGGAATGCGACGTAATTCTAAATCGACTCTCAACATATTGAGCTCGCTGTGTCCTTTGTATCAGTTTAGTAATAACTCTAAAAGAGGCTAGTCATATATCTCGAGTTTGGTGAAAAAGCCAAATAGAAAATTCTAAAGTTTGAATATTTGTATTTCCTTAAAATTGTGTTTCGTTATGTAGTTACAAGGAAATCCGGAAAACTACTTAAAGGTAAGTAATTTATGTCAATTTATCATAATTTTACGATGAAAAAGAAATTGTAAACCTAAAAACTACAAATAACGCTGAGATTTTGAACCGGGGATAACTATATTTTATTGTAAATTCAAAGAATTAGGCGTAAAATAAGCACACAAAAAACAAG